>NW_009197146.1:39098-55833 GCF_000690835.1 Fulmarus glacialis
TAGGAAATTAGAACAGAAATGTGTAAGAAGTGGATTTCTGTTAGTTCTGGCATCTATCCAAAGTGGTCATGTTTAGAATGGTATTCTTATCCTACAACACCTTTACTTAGTCTAATCTAAAACTACTTTGGTGCTTACAATATGTAACTACTGTTGCATGCTTGTACGCATGTGCACCTAACACTTAACTGTATCAGTATAGTGCTCTGTATCAGTACTGTAAACTGAATTGATACAGAGGTAGAGGTGTGGAGTTACAGAGGCTGTGTAAACACAAATAACTTATTATTTACTGAGCTGCTGAAAAGCCTTCAATGACACTTCTTCGCATTGTTTACTGTAGTATTTGTTTCATACTACCCAAATGCTTTGTCAACAGTTAAAAACTGAACTCAATATGAAAGTGGCGTGTCAGAACAGTTGTGAGTCTCACAGACGTAATACTTCTGTTCCAGTTTCAAAATGGGATTGTATAGTTTCTAGAAATGACTGACAGGAAAATTCTGTTTATAGCCTGGTGCAGAAGCAGCAAAACTCATCACGGTCCATTTCCTTTCAAATTGCTTGGGAAAATAAAAGCTGAAAAATGGGAAGGAAATGCTAAAGAAGCAATTTTTCACTCTGCTAATAATGTTCTACAACACACAAAGCCAAATACTGCATTTTATCTCTGTGAGTGTAACTCAAATTCCGACTTGTAAAGGGTGTGAAGGAAAAAGATTTAAGCAGGTCTTGGTTTAATTTAGAACTGATTGCTCATTAATCTTTGGAATAGTTACCCAAGCTGTCTTCCAACTGCAGGGGAGGCAATTGGCTGCTAGCATCAAACCCTGCTGTGCAGTATTCAGTTCTACTTTGGTACAATATTTAGCCTTTTGTTCAATGTTTATATACACAAAATTATTGAGAAAAAAAATGGCTTAATGATTTAGTAAAGTTGGATCAAAGGAGTTAAACATTCAGTGTCTGCAAGTGGGTAGCCGGTGTGAACCCACTTGAGCTGTTAGATGTAGAGCATAATTACTTCACTCTTTTGATTTGGTGAAGCAGAAACCTCTGACTCCATGGAAACTGAGGAACTGCTTGAGTTGCTGATTCAAAACCAGGGATAAGATGTGCAAAGACTAGATTTAATTGTGAATTATTACTTTGTGCCTTCATTGAACCACAAGAATTTGATTTTTCTCTTCTGCGGGATAAAGAAGCAGCATTTCGTAGCTATGGACTGAAAGATTCTGTGGGATGGTTAAGCCTATTTTAGCTTTTGGCTTTTCCTGGTGGCTATATCAGCTGGCAATGTGGAAATGATGAACTCTGATGTGTCCTTTCCACTAAGCAGGAAAAGAATTGGCAAGAGTGATTTCCAATCAGGACACACATTGTATGTTTGCTTGAGCAGGTGGGAACCTTTCTTTTGGCTCATTTAAAAAAGACAGGCTATTTGGTGACCCATATAATTCTTTCTGTGTTGACTGAGGCACTTCTTTAGTTTGAGTGACAAAGACTGAATTCTTTGAAGGTCACATAAAATGTTGAATGATGTAATGTTGGTCACATTGGAAACCAGACCATGAACTATCCACCTGAGAGCAGAGCTGCTAACTGACCAATTTCACTGGTGACCTTGGTTCAGTATAACTTTTTTTAGCTAAAAAGTATCATGGAACAGCCCAAGTTCATCAGCCTTTACCTTCTGACTTGGCACAGAAATAAAACAAAACAGAAAAATAATAGTATAATATGTTGAATGACAAAAATTCTATTTTTAGATGGGTATCTGAGATGAAAGAATAGTTCTGTACACATGCAAAAATGTCAGTATAAAACTGTTAGTGAATTATCAATCAGAATGGTATTTATTTTTGAGAAATAAATGCATTTAAATGTTAGTATTATCATGATTAGAAAGCAGCATACTAGTAAAACCTAAATAAAGAATACATATGAATTTCAGGACTGCTGGCCTCCAAGTAATTTTAAGGAGCCTGAGGACAAGGACTTTTCATGTTACGTTCCTTTTTATATCCCTATTCTGGCAGCAAAGGACAAACTGAGTAATGGGAAACTCATGCCAGTCAAAAACATTTTATTTAGCGTAATCCCTTGTCAGGCTAATGTAAAAGCATATATCTTATTTTAATGGGACTGCCACTGATCTGTCAAATAAAAAGAGTTAAGCTTAAACATGTTAGTCTTTCTGTCTTGAAAAGACACACAAATGCGAGCTATGGCTGCTGTCTACAACCATATAACCAAAACAGCTGACAATGATCAGAGAAACTAAAACAGATGCTCCACTGTGCAATCAAGTCAGAATTAAAAGAGTTTTACCTGTTGTGAGCCCTATTACTGTGGAGCAAAAAATTTTGAAGGAAGGAATATTCCATGAGGGTATAAAACAGAATAATTGTAACAGGTACTTTCAACATATGTATGGAATTTTAGTTACTATTACATCAGCATAGATCTATGAATTCTGTAGAGGGAGATTCTATTGCATTAGTTGTCTGTCTATCCCATTTGATATATAAGACATACCATTTTGAGAAATAAATAACAGCTTCGGGTTTCACTGATGAAATATTTAATCAATTTTTTTCTGCCAATTCTGCAAATTTTAAAAATTTTCCTTTGAAAATAATCAAGGGTCATTCTCTTTTCTTTGTTGATAAAAAGTGATAACAAAATTGTATGTATGTATGAAACATAGGTTTTGCACCACAGTCATGGAAATGTTTTTATATATTTATATATATTTATAGTCATAGTATATAGTATAATATGTATAGTCTCATATGGTATGAAATACATCTGTTTTCCACAGAAAAGTTGAAATTGCTGTAATGGTTATATTAGTGAAAGCCAAAAGCTTCTGTCTGAAAACTTGTTCCCATCGTAACTGGAATTTTCTGTGGGAAATATGTAACCATGTTTAATCTGATGTGGGGGTATCATGTTGCAGTCTCTTCCCTCGGAGTGTTGGCTCTGGAGGAAGGTAAGAAGCAAATCTGACTACATAGGCCCATTTGTTCAGAAAGGGTGTCTCGCAAGCTAGCTGTTGAGCACCTTATAGATGGTAGAAACAGACAATCTCTTATCTCATCTGTCTCGTTCCAAATAGTGTCCTATTATCTTCGAGCCTTATTATGCTTCTACCATGTTTAGCTTCTTATCATTTAATTCTTTTAATCTGGATGCCTAGCACCAATTCAGAAAATAAAATATTGAGATACCTGTTTTTCTTTCTAAATCTTTGCAAGCAGACCAGCCAGATCCTTTTCTCTGCAACTCTAAACTATTCCCAAAGCATTACTATTTTATGCTTTTACCCATGGCTGTCAGAGTAAATGCATGAAGCCATGTTTACAGGTATTATAAATACATATGAAAACATACTAAGCCCTTATTTTAAAGTACTGTAACTTTACCAGCCCAGAGATGTAATGGTAATAATGGGATAGCCTTTAGAGATCACATATTTGGGTGATTCTCTTGTCCTGTGAACATTGAGAAGTGACATGACACGGTCACCCAGTGAATTATTTAAGTCTGCAGGTGTGTCCACACATGATCTTAGCTAAATATGAGAACTCTTGTGCAAAGACTCATTTTAAATTAAAACATGAATTATTTTTCATGGTTTTGGACATTTCCAAACTAGTAGTATGGGATCCTTTCCTTTCTTAAACTAGTAGTATGGGCTCCTTTTCTTTTTTGTTTTTTTCTTTTTTTTTTTCTTTTTCCTTTTTCTTAAATATTTGAATGTTTAACTGACCAGTAAGGGTATCCCAGACAGGACAGAAACAAAGGACATATGTCAAAAGTCTTTTTGAAGATAAAATTAGAACAATTAACAAGAAAAAAGTGGTGGTCAAAGGCTTCAATGTGGTGATTTAACTGCATAAAGTCCCCCTATGCTAGGGACACAAAGTAATAACTGTAACCTATTAAATAGTTAGGCACGCTTTTGAAAATTTTATTGGGTTGCTGCTGATCAGAAGTGAATTTTTGAGTCTGATATTCTTGACTATCTCATGTCCCAAGCAGCCACTCTGTCAAGTTACTGTCATGATTGTTTCTCACCATCAGACACCACAGCTCGACAAACTCATTTCATCCTTCGTTTTTATAATCAGTGTTTCAGCTCTCATTGCTTGGCTTCTGACTGTGCTTTTTCATGTGACTGATTGAGCCAGCGATCCCTGCTCTTCCAATGTGTTGCTGCTTAGATGGGATATTTCATTGTTCATCCCACTTGAAAGGATGACTTTCAGTGTTAACAAAGTCTGTGTAGACTAGAGATCAGTGTCAAGCATCATTTCTGTGTAATGATTACAGGGAAGACTGTTCTACCACTCTTCTCTGTGGACAGCATTTCTCTACTGTACTCAATATTTCAATATTTCTACAAATAATCCATGTATCATATATGGAAGCAACATTTTAATCTAAACCACAGATTTTATTCTAACTTGGATTAATATCCAAATATTGATGAGTAGAAATAGGTGAAACTGTAGAACTAGTTACGATAAAGATATTCTTCAGGTATCACAAAAGCTCTGGCATACCGGTAATGCTCTTATACTCTCTTAGTAGATGGGTTAAGCCAAGGAACATTTAATAAAACATGAAATCAACAATAGTAATGTAGACTAATCGTGAAGGAATGGCAAATGGAGTATGGTCTCTGGTTATTAACTAAATAGCACAGGCAGTGTTTCTGTTTTCTCATTAATATCTTAAGCAATAAAATGTGGAACAGCAGCTGAACATACTATTTTGGGAATTATCAATAGTTTTAATCATAGCAGATAAAGAAGTCCCTCAGCTTTGCCTCAGGGTCCATTACTTTCCTAAGCAGTACAAAGCTGCTGATATAAATGCCTCTGTCTCAGGTCTTCCTACTTAATTGCAACCACTATGTACCATATGTATTCTACTGTTTCCAGCTAGGTGTTATTAATACAGAAGCTCCACATGTATTATCCATTGAATTGCACTTCTTCAGGGAAATATAAATTAAATTGAATTATTACATACTTCCTTAGGTTAGCAATAAATGAAAAAAGAGAGAACTAATCTTTGTTGATACACTAATTCCTTTTAAAACAGGGGAATTCAAATCACATTAGGATGACATGTAAAGAATTCTCATAATATTAAAGAGATATTTTCTCAGCTTTAGCAAGGATCAGTTAATTTCTTTCAATACCATCCTGTTTTGCCATATATTATATTCAGCTTAGCAACAGAACATTCAGCTAGGCCCACAGAATAAAGGAATAAAAAAATTATAAATTATATAATGCACCAGATACCCATGACTAACCAGGAGTGCAAAAGGGACTTTTGCATTAAGTGTCTTTTTCTCTAAGCACAGTATTCTGGGTTTTAATTGGTGCTGGTGTATTGGCACACAAAAAGCTTTCAAGACAAAAGAGTTGTCTTGTGAGGTTAGATGTCTGGCTTTTCAGTTAGTATTGGAAAGTGATGGACTGTATCTTTGCCTGGAACTTGCATTTTAAATGTCTATATTTCATTGTAAGAAAGAGTCAAGTATATTGGTTTCCTAACTACAAGGGTTTTTTAGCATGAAGTGCTGAAATATTGCCAACCTATGTTATAGACCAATTAATTTGCACAGAACTTTGGAGGACTTGCTTAGAGTAGGATTTTGCTTTGTATTGTGAATTTTAAGGAGTATGTGCTCATGCTAATCCAAAGGATGACTCTCCCACAATTCGCAAGATTCTGACCTGCATAGAAGCAGCCAATCAGACACAGAGCTGACTGGGTGCTCAATAAACCTGCAGTGCTTATGCTTTTGGAGGTCTTTCCTTTAAAAACTTTACTCAAAATGAGTAAAATCTGCTGCAAATGTACAGCACTATATATGCTCTGCAATAATTAAGATTACAATACGTATAGATATCTATAATGTATTGCTGGTACATATTTTATATACATTCTACGTACATGTATATACATGCATACAAACTCATGTATTTTATGCAATTGATAGATAAAAATACATTCTTCTTCTTGTGGGCCCGTGTGAACCTCATGAAGTTCAACAAGGCCAAGTGCAAGGTCCTGCACCTGGGATGGGGCAATCCCCGGTATCAATACAGACTGGGGGATGAATGGATTGGTAGCAGCCCTGTGGAGAAGGACTTGGGGATACTGGTGGAGTAAAAATTAGTTATGAGCTGGCAATGTGCACTTGCAGCCCAGAAAGCCAATTGCATTCTGGGCTGCATAGAATAGCAGCGTGGCCAGCAGGTCAAGGGAGGTGATTCTCCCCCTTTACTCCTCATGAGGCCCTACCTGGAGCATCCAGCTCTGGGGCTCCCAGTACAAGACAGACATGGACCTGTTAGAGTGGGTACAGAGGAGAGCCATGAAAAGGCCTGATCAGAGGGCTGGAAAACCTACAAAGAAAGGCTGAGATAGTTGGGGTTGTTCAGCCTCGAGAAGAGAAGGCTCCAGGGAAACCCTATTGCAGTATGGTGGGTTGACCTTGGCTGGCTGCCAGGTGCCCATCAAGCTCTCTATCACTCCCCTCCTCAATGGGACAGTTGGAGAAAATAAGATGAAAAACTTGTAGGTTGAGATAAAGGCAGTTTAATAAAGAAAAGCAAAGGCCACATGCAGAAGCAAAGAAAACCAAAAAGATTTATTTTCTCATTCCCACCAGCAGGCGATGTCCAGCCACTTCCTGGGATGTAGGGCCTCAGTACTTGTAGCGATTGCTTCAGAAGACAAACACCTTAATAATGAATGCCTGCCTACCCTGCCCCCACCTTCTTCTCTTTTCTCTCTGGTTTTATTGTTGAGCATGATACCATATGGTATGCAGTATCCCTTTGGTCATCTTAGGAGGCTATTATCCCCTCCCAACCTCTTGCCCACCCCCAGCCTACTGGCCTTGGCCGGGGGGAAGGTTAGAGAGGCAGCCTTGATGCTGTGTGAGCACTTCTCAGCAGTAGCTAAAACATTGTTGTGTTATCAACACCCTTATAACTACAAATAGATAGCACAGTATTATGAGGGCTTCTACAGGGAAAGTTAACTCTGTCCCAGCCAGACCCAATACACGTGGCCTTTAAGTATATGAAGAGGGCTTATAAGAAAGGTGGTGAAAGACTTTTTACCAAGGCCTGTAGTGACAGGACAAGGGGAACAGTTTTTAAACTGAAAGAGGGTTGGTTTAGATTGAACATGAGGAAGAAATTTTTTATGATGAGAGTGGTGAGACACTGGAACAGGTTGCCCAGAGAAGTTGTGGATTTTTTTTCCTTGGACTTTTCCCTCTCTTCATCTTAGTAAGTTTTGTGCTAATTATATTGCTTCACTCAATGGTAGGAAAAATATTTTAATTTGTGATATCACAGAATGGTGAGTTCTGCTCCTCTCAAGATAGCATCCAACAGTTGGTATTTCTCATTGCAGTCAATGACTGTATCTGTTCTCTCATAAAGGGTGGTTTCCAGTTCAGTCAATGTGATCCCAGTTCACATACGCATTATTTCACAAAGCATACTTTGACCACATTGAATCTGTTCTTGCAGTTTTGCCCTCTATGCAGTGTCTGAGTCTACTTTTAAAGATGCATCTCAGACAGCAATTCAGACACATCCAAAGAGTCTGTATCTTCTCTAAGAGTGAAACTGAACAAATGATCATGAGCCATCCCATATTAACATAGAAACTTTTCTAATTTTAGTAAGTCAATAGCAAGGCATGATCCAGGTTTTGTTTATGGAACAGTACAGGTGCAATTAATCAAGATAGATATTACTGCTGTCTTGCAATGCTTCTTTAAGCTTCTTTAAAACTGTCTTATTTGAGGGATACTTCTCTTTCAGTTCTACAGATAGAAACTGGTAAAGACTTGGGGTTTTTTTCGTTCTTTTTTCCTTCCCATAGGTCTTCGTGCTTCTGATTTTTCTTAGGTTTTGGTTTTGGGTTTTTTTTTCCTACTGGGAGGAATTGTTTCATGAGGGAGTAGATTAGATCCTTGCAAAAACTTAAAAATGGAATTTTGCAAGTCGTTGTTATGTCCGACTGTGTGAGTGTAAAAGTACAGAAGTGCACTGGAGCATCAGATCCAGAAAGTTAAGGCTGAAAAATCTCCTTTCTATTAGCAGGATTTAATGTCATACTTTCATACTTGTATTTTTTCATATTTTAGGGTTGAAAGAAGAACAACAAATGTATTTTTTGCTAGTGTTTTTCCAAATTACAGTAACTTCTAAAGTGTAAAGTAATGTGTAAGTATGTAATTCCATTAATAGAGGGCTCCTGGTTTGCTTAAGTACATGCAATAGCAAAAGACCCTTGGGCAATTACAAATTGTTATATACTGGATACAGGCAGGAGAGAAAGTCACCTGTAGCAAATCTACAGTTTATTAAACGAAGTCCACATGTGGTTAGATACTTTTATTTCATTATGGAGCTGTGAGAGAAACTTTTTCTTTGAACTTTGTGGGAGGGGTAGTAGAAATCCTGACTTCCACAATTTCAAGGACAAAGCAAAGCATAATCTTTTCATTTTCAAGATATTTTTAAGCTAAAGAGGGTCACATCATTTGTATGCTGACATCCTTCCTATTGTTTTCATTAAAGAAAGAAGAATGGGAGTCTGAGAAATCTTGAGCTGCACCTGATAAGAAATTTTTAAAAGATGACCCCAACCTGTGGAGGATGATTTATGAAATCATAGTTTTCATTATTAGACTTAGTGCTGACTCCGTTGGTTTTGATTGATATACCTGGAGCTTATAGCTTCATTTTTTTTTGTCTAAAGCGAAGAGCAAGGGCATTGGAATTTTACTGGAGAACAAAGTTATGTAAAAGACATCCAGGTACAGGAACAGGTATCACTGAAGATAAAAGGGGTACAGAGAAAAAATATTCATGCTTTTAAAATTACTATGTAATATATGTAAAGTTTAAATTTTAAACAAAACTTTAAGGATAACAATATTGAAAAAAAGAACAATTTACTGTTTATACACAATCACTGATTGTAAGATATTCCAGATAATTTGATTCCCATCTGCGTATCTGTCACTACAAGCAAAAAGATAATAAAAATCCCCTTAAAATGCCAGAAAAAAAAATGCAGAAACTGTAAGAAAAAATACTATAGTAGTCATATTTACTCATATTGGTATATGTGTGGTGCCTAAACTGACAATATTGTGCATATCTCTTCTATTGGGGTTACAAAATTATATGACTGCTGTTTAAGATACTGAAGATGTCTAAACTGTGTTGACAGCAAAATATGTCCTGCATTAAGCTGTAGTTTAAATTTCATAGACAGTTCACCCATCCCGTTATCAATGTCCAGGCATATGACAGTGTAATTTGTCTCTCATTTTTAAAAGTCTAAATTGTCAGAGTAATATTTCTCTGTGGAAAAAAAAAAAAAATCCTGTAGTTTTGACTTGTGCTAAATTCAAACTAGAGAGGGAGAAGGTTACTTTGTTTGGAGAGCTAAGAGAACAAAATGATTAATGGATTTTTATGAAATGAAATTATTGATTGAGAGTAAAATATATTTATGGAAAACACAATAGGAACATGTACTATAGTAATATTTACTGTAGTTGATATTATAGTCCTGTTTGCTGATAGTTCTTGTGCAAGTTATGGAGGAACATAATACTCTAAAAGAAAGATGATACTGTGACTCATCTATCAGGATCCAAAATATATTATTAATATTTTGTTGTCTTGTGATACTTAGATTCACAAGTGCTGATATATATGGCACCTATTGCTAAGTATCATAGCAGTTGAGGCAAAGAACTTTACATTGGAGTTTTCATCTTTATCTACTTGCTGTAAAAAAAATCCACTTTACTGCAGAACCCATTGGAAATGAACAATGAGGACAATTAAGCTAGATGCGGAATGAAACTACTACTACAGCCGGAACACGTTATCATGCATCAGTTGCACTGCAGTAACTGACAACAAACTTTAAACTTATAGATTTACCTGCATTTGCTGTGGGCTAAGAACATGCAGATGGTTACTTACCACAGAGATGGGTTTACTCACCCGTGTCTGTAAAACCTCATTTCCTTGATCGTATGCCTTAGCGCTAAGTGAGCCCTATTGCACCTGTAAGAGTTAAGGTGCATATACCCACCTGAAAAAGAAAAGAAGGGGATAAGGGAGATGTGGAAGGATGAAAATGGAAAAGAGGTTCTTCTGATGAGAGGGTTCTAAATCTCTTCTTTACTTATACCCATTTGTGCATATGTCCGAATATCACGTGCATAGTGGCTTTTAGATACCAAACCAGTAATAATTCTGTTATTAACATGTGCTGTGCAATAAAAGCTTCGTGCTGAAAGTTGAAAGCTAATAAACCACAATCTGACCTACTGATTTTTGGGAAAACACTGTAGACATTAGTTGCATTCTACACTGCACATGTGCATACAGTGTCACATGTATTATAGTAAATTTCAATATGAATACAAGAATCTTAGTGTATTTTTAGTATGTGCAAAAATTTATATTTTTGAGAGGTTCAAGTTTTTTAAATTGGTATGAGGAAATTGCTGCTCTGAAATGTCACTGATAATAATTAGACTATTGCATAAATTGCTTTGTGCCACTGCCTCTTTTTAGCATAGATTCTGAATAATGCCCATAATTGCAGTGCTAAGCATAGTAGAAAATAGTCATTATACAGTAGTGATATGAGTGAGGAACTGGTGAACTTCAAGAAACTGAAGATATGTTCTTGACACCTTAATTAAATGTCAGGAAACTTTTAGATCATTAGAATAATGAAATGCACCATTCTTCTAGTGCCTATTTGGTTTTTATTGGTTCAGTTGCTTGTGACAATTTCTTAAAAATAAACAGACATATATTCAGCTTTGTATTTTTGTTCTGTTCCGTTTGTATGCATGAATTTTCTTTTGGCAGACTAAGTACACAGTCCAGGAAACTTATTTCAATAACTTTTGGGATTTTCTGGTGTGTTTTTTTATTGAAGCAAGCTATATTGAACTGTATTCAATATTCGGTAGTACGTTTCAACTTTATTGTAATCTATAGTCTGGTAGATGAATGAAAGATTTGGGGACCATAATAAACTAGCTTGCTTGATGGTTGGCTACTAACATAAAACTGTCTCGGGACTGGAAAATATATTCCATTCCTTTTAATGTAATTGAGTAAGCAATTTTGCTAATTTTTAAACAAAATCTCTCAAATAATGTTCCTTCTAATACCAAAGTCACTCATAACAGTTTGTATGCAAGAATTTAGACAGATCCATGTATAATATATCTCCTTTCTGCTGCAGAACAATTTGCTTAGGCAAAATATGTTTTATTAGCAGGGTTTAAGGAATTTGGCTGGTTCATTAATCCCCATCTATTACTTTTTTTCATGAAGCTGACTCTTGCTTGTGTTTTCATTAGGCATGGTCATTCCACCACATTCCAAGAAAGGGGAAGCCTCTTCTTTCCAATTCAAATCACAGCTCTGTCCAGTCCTAGTAGAAAAATGAGGTTTTAGAGTTATATCAGGTACCTTTTTTTTTCCAGGTTCTTATGCAAATTCATACATTATTTTCTGTAATACTAAAAGCATTATAAAAAATAATACATAAAACCAAACAGACCTTATTTAGGACAGTCAATAAGATTCTGAACTAAAGAATTGGTGCATGGCTTCTGTGAGTTCTCATGTAACTCTTGTCTGTGTAGATGAGTCTGTGCCACTTCATACATGCTTTGTTTTTTTAAAAGCCATAATACTCATTTCAATAGCTTAACTGGTTTCAGTGGTGTTTTTTCTTAAGATAAAACAGTGACATTTTTGTACAAGCAAAGGAAAGTGCACATGTTCATTAGTTTTCTATTTGGTATTTCAGAAAATTACATTACAAATCTGACTCAGCTGGAAATCTATACTTTTTTATCACATTTATAACATTGGAGAAAAAAACATGTTGCATTAGAATAAATGTTTTATACACCCTGGGATAACTTGGTCTACATTAATTTAGACCTTAAATTCAGCTGTCATCCATGGAACAAGACATACTCAACCATACTTGTACTAAGTGAAAGGACATAGGCACCACAAAAGCATGACCCTTCCTATCTGTTAGATGACTATTTAAGACATCTCTGTACCGTTCTCTGCATTGATTGTAAAGGATGCTAGCATCACTACTGCATGCTTAAACACGTAACTTTTAGGAGTTCTAGAGTTAAGTGAGATGATTCTTTCTTTATGTCCTTAATTATCACTTTAAACTAATAAAACTGCTGTAACATATCTGAGAAAGCAGAGAATCCATATGTTCATGAATTTAATTTTCAATTTGCAAACAGATTTGTAAAATGGCATCACATGTATTAATTTTCCCTCATAGAAAAAAAGGTATTTCTCAATTTACTCTGAGTATGAAGTATACCAATATATGAAATAGAACCATCCAAAAGGATATCGTAAGGTTTTTATCAAAGGTGATAGATTTTTTTTTTGTTTTTTCACCTGATCTAGTTTAACTTAATTGCAAAAAAAAAAGGAAAAAAAATTCTTGTTATAAACCTCAAATAAAAGTGATCCCTTCTTTTTCCTATTTTTTGTAAAGGAACTTGCTGGGACTTCAAAATTTATTTTAGGGTTGTTGTAGATATGAGAAAGATATGCTAATTATGTACAATATTGATAAATTGTGTTTTTATAATACCTAGGTACCCAGCTTTCTTCACCACTGGGTTTGAACATAGTATCTTCTCTGGGGCTTCTAAAGGATTGGAAGTAGAAGATGATTCCATAAATCTAAGAATCCGTTATAAAAGACTATTTGTGAAATTCAGAAACCCTGAATCACCTTATGTTTTATGAAATTCTAATCCTTTTGTAACTCCTTTTTTTCGTTGTTGCAAGGTACAGTCCTGTGCTGAACCTCTCTGAATCAATTGGAGGGAAATTATAAGTAGTGGCATGATAAACAAGTAATCTTTCTTCCAAGTACCTATCTTTAGATACTTTAGGCTTAGCCCCAGAATGAAAGAATTAATGTCTGGCATGTGAAATGGGCATTTAATAGCTAGATGTTGTTGCTTTTATTATCTCACCTTGGAGATGAAAAATCAGTTGGGATTTCAGATACACGCACAGTCTAAGAGAATGTACTAATGATTTAGGGACAAAGCCTTAGCCATTACTCAGGGACAATTCATGATGCCAGGGGATAAAGAATTCAATCATATTACTGATACTTACATCCTCTTCAACTAGTTTCCCTTTCTTTTAAGTAGGAACTTTGATCCATGAGGAACAATAAACAATTTCTTTGTTCTTGTTATGAATATAATTTAATAGGAAAAGAAAAAGTATCGCTAATGACAGATAAGTTTTAGTATTGCATTCTCTTCATTGACAGCATTGATTAAAATTTCTTTCCCAGAATTCATCCCTGGAAGATTATAGTTTTTGGATATACTTCTGGTAAACATAACTAAACAATAATTAAATATTTCTAGTTGTGCTGTTCATCAAAAAGAAGCAGAGATAAAACGTATTTTCTGTAATTAGTAGTTTGAGTTTGTCCTTTTATAATTTGGTTCTGACACCTGCTTAGGCAGAAGCCAAGTTTAATCTAGAAGTAATTTTCCTACACAGTACTTTGCACTGGGAGGAAAAGCATGCGGCCAAGACCTTCTTTCATATAGATGAAAAGCCTAGGGAGAGAAATACTCATACGTCATACAAGGAAGATGATAAGCACAAATGTCATAGCTTTAAACACAAGCCTGTCTGGCATTTTAAAATCTCAGAAAAGCAGAACTTGTATGTATGATATGGATCAAAGACAAAGCAGATCATTAATTTAAGAGAAGTTGGAAATTCCTATAAAAATGGGAATGTAATCAGGAACAAAAGTCTTGCTGATTATGCTATTTTACTGGGTTGAAATTCTACCTGCAAATTGAATGCTATGTAATCATACTGAGTCCTTCATTAAAAAAAATGAAGTAAAATCCCTTTATACATGACAAGTTGACCCAAAGACTCCTAGACTAGTTTTCAGTGCCTGTCTTAGTCTTATTGACCAAACAAGAGAAACAGAAAACCCACATTTTAATATTAGGAGAAATGTCTCATTGCTTAAGTCAGAAGTCCCAAACCAAGGGTGAGAATTTGTGCTTGAATGAGGCTATTGGCTGATGTGTTCTTGATTTTTTTTTTTTTTTTTTTTTAATTGAAAGTTGGGATCTTACTCTAGAGATAAAAGGACCAGTACTCACTAGGGGCAACAATTATTCATTACAGCCAGTGGTTCTCATTTAAATCCAGTACCAGCCTGAGTCTTGAATATGTGTCATATATTTTGCTGATTTTCCAAAAATATGTTTCCACTTCCATTGTCTCTCTACTGGCAATTATTTTATATCCTGCCCTAGCCTTTATACCTTATCTGTTGTAAAGCAAGCAGGAACCCCATAAAATATGTCCAGAACTACCTTTAACATACAACACAAAGTTATCTTACACAGAGAGAAAGAAATGTTGTGCTAATGAATTTGAAAGGGGAAAGCCCTTTTACACATAGAAAGTTGGATATCTGAGATGGTTGTAAGTTTCAGAAAAATATATGAATGTATAAACAGATGCACTTTTATTTGCTTTTGTGTCTCATACTTTTTTATTTTTTTGATTTCGCAATTTTATAAAACTCGTATTTACTTATTAGTATTTTGACTACTTCATGATGATAGTAATGAAAGGAGGGAAGATATTAAATACTTCCATTTTTTACTATTGTCTCAGTGTCCTTTGAGAGCGGTCCTGGGGGGACAGCCATGAACTGAGCATTTTCCCAAATCCCTCTGCCTCCCCTTTGTTCTGCTGCCTGGATAGGGTTGGTCTGAGGCTGCCTGGAACATGGTAGTCTTACTAAGTCTCTTGATGGTTTTGCCCATGTTGGTACCTGCAGTATCTGGCTCACTCTTTCTCTGTGTGAATATATATGGCTTTGAGGCACTCCCAAAATATAATGTATTTATAGCTAATAGAATTTACTCTCAGTAGAATTTAGTAATGTGACATTAAAAATTACCAAATCCTATGCTAGATTGCCAGTGTTAGAGCAAGAATATTGATAATAAAACAAACAAAAAAACCCCTCTAAATAAAATAGTATTTCCCCCTTTGAGCATTATAAATGAACCAGATTTCAAGTGTGTGGGCCATTTTCCAATAATTTGGTTGTTAACTGCCCAAAAAAGAATTTCCCTTGTGAGGAGGAATCCTTTGTTTCTTCACCCTGGATCACTGAATTTTCTCACTTCTTGTGTTCAGAGGAAATCTTGCCTAGGGGGGAATTTAACATTTTATATTTATTTACTCAGACATTTTTGGTTCCATAATGGGTAAACCCTGAAGTGAATCTGTAAATTGGAAGTTGAGTTAAGTCTCAAGACATTACATCCGTCTGAGGATTTAACTGGACTTTAGTCATTACTGTAATCACTTACTCGCAAAAGTAATTCTCCTTAATTTGAAAGGCTGCTACCTGCAGAAATGCTAAGGAAATGTAAGGAAGTTCAGATGGTCCAAACTTAAACTCTTCCACAATTTATTGTCATTTTATCTGAACAGCAGGTAGGAGATCAGTCTGGATGTTTGGTTTGCTAAAAGTAATCCATGTTGGAGAAGCATTTTGCCCAGCCAAAACAATAAAAAGCATGCTGCAAAACAAGGAAAAGTATATCTGTGTAAAAAAAATCCAGATAAATGATTATTTGACTGTCCAGCCCTGATAAATAGACATCCTGAATTTTTGAAACTGAAAAAAATCTTCTACGGCTTAAGTACATTTTGCCTTGAGGAACTTCAGTCAGTTTGAACCTGAAATGCAGTCCAGGGATGAATATTTAATTTCACTTTCCTTATAAGTGAAGTTGAATCACTTCCACGAGTCTGTGGGTGACAGTTTCAAATTTCAGCTCAGGCAGGCAATCATCAGAGAATAACATTACAGCAGGGCAAAAAGTTGGTGACTCAGTAATGACATTTTAATATTACAGAGCAGTAGTAAAGAGATCTGCAGTCCCTTGTGAAAGCTTCTGTTGACTTATTAATCAATATCATCATAACAAGCAGCATATGTAAAATCGTACAAAGAGCAGTGCCTGAGGATAATGGAAAAATGCATTCTTCACATTTTCCTGGGTTTGCAGTTTATGGCTTTTTCTTTATAAATGATTCAGAGCAGTACTATTTCAACCTGCAGCCCAGATATGAGCATTGAAGGCCTGTGATCCACTCTTGGGACTTTCACACTTGTGGTCAGAATTACTCACATTTATCTCAACCCCAAATTAGTTTTCTCTGGGGTATCTCCTTACCTATTCTAGGGTTAGGGTCAGATCAGAACATGGTTGACCACAATATTGTTGCAATTAGTGTAGTGCAACCTGCTAGCCAAGCGCTGGTCTTCACTGCTATCTTCATAGGCTGAACCCTCATTAACCATGCCTGTGTCCAAGATCCAGAAAAGGGTTTGGTGCAAAGGAAAGGGACCTGTCACTCTGGGCAAAAAAGAGAAATGACAATAAATTAAATGGAGTAGAAGCAGAGTGAGAATGTAACTTTAATTTTAAAACCTTGCATGGGTTTGCAAGATGTGGTGGTCGGAGGGCAGCCTGGGCTTAGTGACCATGAAATGATAG
>NW_009197147.1:0-4690 GCF_000690835.1 Fulmarus glacialis
CTTAATGATTCTATGATATCAATCTCACTGACTGAGAAAGAATAGACTTTCAGAGAAGCCAAAATAAGGGTGCTGGCACCAACTCTGATGAGGTCTGGATTCCACCCAGAATAGTTACGTGATTCACCAAAGTTAGGCAGCAAGTCAGTCTTCTGAATCACACTCTGCTCTTCCATACCACACAGACAAGCACAGAGGATATACTTAATGAACAAGAAATCCAAGTCACCTGTCCTCTGCTCTAACTGGTAAACTATATTCCCTCCTTACCTTATCCCAAAGCCAAGAATACAGTCAGCAAGTCAGGATTCCCAAGTCCCTCCACTGTTCTCTCAAAGGAGAACTAGAGAGTGCAGTAATGCATAGTTTCTTCTGCAACTTGCATTGGAAAGGTAAGACTGGAGTACCATCTGTTAATCATCATGATCTCTATCTGCATAAGAGAACATGTTCATAATTAAATTATAATTATGTTTGAAGTTAAAACAAGAGGGAAGGAAGAAGAGCTGCTTTCAGGCTGCTCAAAAGAACTGGGATAAGACAGATTTTTTTTTTTTCAGGTTGGGCCGAGAGATGCCACTAAGAGATATTTACTCATTTGTAAGAAAGGGTAAAGTACCATCAGTTTTCACTTCTCTGGTTACAGAACACACCCAGAACCAGACTATGTTCAGACAGGTTGGGCAGGGTATAGTTCATGTTGATAAAGAAAAGTCCCAGTAAACACTTCCCAGAAAGTGGCACTACAGCCTGCCTCAGGAAAGCTGAACTTCATTTAAAACCACTTAAAAAGGAAACTCTCTACAAATTAAGACTTGGTAATGAGTAAAAAAAGATCAGAGGCAGAACTACATGCTGATTATAAGAGAACTTAATTAAGGAAATTGTACCCATCTGCACAATGTTGAAATGGTAACATGTTCATTTCCAAAATTACCAATATTCTTACTTTACAAGAAAAATCAGAATAGTGCCCAAGCTAAAGCCAGTTTCATAACCTAACAGTGCTGTCTATGTATATTCTGGATCTTTGTCTTATGTATTAAGCACATACAGCAAACTCCTTGTAGAAATATTTTCAAGCAAAAGCAAGGTCTGAATGTCAGACTCACATAATTGATCAAGAAAATAATAATTTTGAAACAGCTAAACTTCAATTTTGCATAACAAACAGTCAGAACAAAGTCAATGGCAAAGCTCTAAAGCGTATCAGTAGAACCAGATTTTCATGAGCTTTGTTTGACTGCCAACTCTTTCCTTAGCCATCGTTAATAGATCCAGTCCATTTCCCATCTAACTGTGAAATTCAATTGTGTTTCAGAGGAATAATCTTTATATAGCACACATTAAATAAAGTCCTGCATAAGATCCACCAAGAGGTTTTTCCTGCCTCCACACCTGATAACAGCTGTGGCCATTCTGACTCCAGACTTGGCATTGACTGCTGTCAGTAAGTCAAGGGCAATCCTGCCTTTTACATTACAAACATTAAATGCCTTTGGTGTTGTTACCAGGAAGCACGTCAGAAGTGACCAAGAAGTCAGCTGTGCACAAAGCTCTCATGAATATATCTCAAACACACAATGGGGAAAGATAACAAGAAGGGCATGGACAAAAACATTGTAGCAAAAGGTCCTTTTTCAGAATGGAAAGATATCCCATTGAAAAGAAGGACAAAAGTCACCTGGAAACTAAATCTCAGGTTGGTAATATCAGAGAGCCTCCCCCCCCTCCCCCCACCCCCCCAAAAAAACCCAACCCAATCTAAAAACAGTGTTACTAAAAACATCATTGTAACTGAAAGCCTCTTTAACAATGAAACTTTGATAATACTCTCTTTTGACTATTTAACTAGCCTTTCAATTTAAAGCACTATGATTTGGTGAATGGAGATACTGTTCTTTTAAAACAAATCATCAGGTTCCTGTTCAGCTACATCAAGGCTATGTATCAAGAGCTAGATGGTCAAAAAAAACTCCAAAACCACCACCACCAACAACAAAAAAAACCAAAAATCCACAACAAAAACCTTTCATTATATGGGGACCTCTTTAATTAAAAAGTATTTTTCTGCTGAGACCAGACTACCCTTCTTTCTCGTATCATTGCTTAAACCACCTATTACATTACTTCTGAAAAGAGACTCCCCTTTCACCAGCATTAGTGCTGCCATATGCCTAGGAGCTTTCAGGTATGTCTTTTTTTCCTGGAAGTGTTGCCCCATTGGAAAAGGATAATTTTGGTCATTTGCCTTGGCCTTCTGAATTAATGGCAACTGTGAGCTGCATTTGTAAGCGAGCGTTACAGTACCATGCACAGTATATTCAGTGTATCACAAACATATATATTTACTAAGAAATTAAAGAAAACACAGGAGGAATGCTCAGCATCAGGCTCTCAAAGTTTGAACCTGTTAAATGTATTCAATATTGCATTTGCTGGGGAGAGGGAGTGTTGGGGCAGAAGGTAATAGCGAAGAATTTTGTCGTTCCTGCAAGCTGAATCCAGCCATTTGTTTCCTTCTATGGACATTATATTGCCTTTTAAAAGCACATTTATTTCTGGCTCTGCCTGTCCTGCATGAACCCTCTCCCCAGTATTCTGGAGGGAGAAAGTACAACTAATCCTGACTAAGGAACTCTAACAAGAATGACCAGCAGGACTCAGAGAGCAACTTTTGCTTGTCATGACCCTCTTCTTCAGTTTCTGTGCAATAAGTGAGGAGCCAAAAAGAGAGAACAGTGAGGGACTGTTTATTGATGTTTGATTAGAGTCCCCAGGAAGACACATTGGGGTGAGCGGCTGAACTTCAGTCTCCTAAGTCCTTGTGAGTACTGACCAAGCACCAACAGCATAAGGACCCTTCTCTTTTTTAGTGTCCTGAGAACACCTTCAGCACCTATTGTTTGCACACAGGACTCAGAGTCCTCACTGTGCCTTCTGGACTGAACCATGGGAGCTGCATGAAACTTGCATTACCTCCATGGGAGAAGGAGTGCCTGGGTAACACAGGGAGCCCGGTCAGGCATTCTCTCCCAATTCTGGCACACATTTCCAATGCAAGAACAGAAGTATAGGTATAGTACAATTCTCCTTCATCTTGGGAGACCATCACAAAATGCAATCAGAGCATAAGGATATACTCCAAGTCAAAAAATGGAAAGATTTTCAACCAGCCTGTTCTCTTACATAAGTAGTGCCAATCACTACCATTCATATTTTATAAATGAACAAAGAACCAACAAGTGACTACAAGGATTTATCATAAAACAGAAAAGTATGCTGGGCTCTGAAAAATCTACTAGGTGCAGGGCACCTCCAGCTAGTTCTACTCAGTCTATGCTGGCACTGACTAGAGACATACTTTACCTGTAAGCTTAGACTCTTCCTGCTGGAGACTACTAGGATGGAAGAGAAAAGAAAGAGACTAGTTCTGCTTCTTTGCATACAGTCAAACAAAAGCAATGTAAAATTTATTTACTTATGGTCATCAGAGTATCAGCACCTCATGCAATGAATGATTAATACTCTTTAAAGAGATCTATTGGAGGAGAGAAATGACAGTTACTTTGAATTACTGATCAGTGAACAAGTCCCAAATATTCTTTTACACCATTTCCAGGCATCTTCATTCCAGGAGGATTCCAGAGCTATCTTACTCGTTAAACTCCTGGTAGAGAGGGAATACAAGCAGTGCACAATGCAGCAAGCTGCCATATCTGTGTGTGCATACCTCTTAACTGCAAAAGCAGCGGAGACAATAAAACAGGGTATAGAGGAAAAACTGCTTGGGTAGAGCTATCCTAGCTACAGTCCTGCATATATTGCAACATCTTTTTCCTGAAATGTAGCTGCTCTACTTAGAACTAGGTGAGAAATGTTTTTTTTCCCTACCTTTGCATCATGGGGAAAAAAATTTTTAAAAAAGAAAAAAAAAAGTGTTTTAATTTCTTTGTTAATCAAAAATAACTCTACATACACAGAAAAATAGACACCAACTTCAGAAGAGCTCAGAACCACCCTATTCACCTTAAGCTGATAGATCCAAACAGAAGTCCCACTATTCTCAGACCATCTGCTCTACCTACCTACTACCTATCGTCTGCTCTAATACAGGAGCCAGATCTTTTGTTTTCGCTCTCCCTCCTCTCCACCCTTTGTCCTCCTGACCCAAAATTCCTCTCTAAACCTCAGACAGTTTGACTGAGACTGGTACTTCCCTGCAAAAAGTCCTGGTTTTGACACACTCTGTTAAATAAAAAGATGTCTCATAAGAGACATCCATCCTTAATTATATCATTTTAAGATCAGTAGCATGCTGATAAGTATAGTATAAAGTACAGTAGCATGCTGAATGGACTATACATTTTTTCCTACTGAGTTTAAGGGAAACTCCGTTTGAGGAATCTTGTAAATGATGCCATTGAGCACTGCCCAGAGAGGAAAGCTGCATGGGAACGTATCAAGGTCACAGCAAACCTCACTCAGCTCTCTCTCCCCTCCATGCCCGCCCTCAACTGCAGCTTAGCGTGGGATCCTGACAGCAGGAGGTTCCCACTACAGGCCTTTGGCTTCAACTCTCCATCAGCCCCCGGACTCTCAGCTCTTCTCAGGGACTCTCTACATGCTCTGAAGAAGAAAGATCCCAGGCATTCGTCTGGGGCTCTGGGAGCCGCTTGCCTCATTCCTG
>NW_009197147.1:4721-7028 GCF_000690835.1 Fulmarus glacialis
GGAAAGTTGCCCTCAAAAACTCATTTGCGAGCTGCATTCCCTCCAAGAGTTTTATCAGCTGGCTCATTTCAAGCAGGTTTTTACAGAGGGATGAGAGAGCTGGACTGGATGAAAGAACTGGATCAACGCCTTTGCCTATCCCAGGCACTAGATCCTCAGACCCAAGTCATTCTTCACAAAGTCCCTAGTGAAAGCTTTTTACAGATGCAAACACATGCAGGCCACGTTCTCCTTCTCCCCATCTCACCTTCCTGGCCCCAGAGTTACCAGAAAGTTACACATATTCTCTGTCTATCTAGTAAAATGCGAACAGCCACCTTTTCCTGCTTCTGTCTGCTTGAGAACTGACTGGAAAGACTAAAAAGCTCTCAAGACTAAATTTATCAAACCAAGGCACGATAACACTGATAATGAAGAACATTGCAAAGAGAAGCACAATTTGAATTATCTTTCCTTCTTAGGGAAAAACAAAAGGAGAGAAAATCAAGAATCCTCTCAGATCACAGGAGGATTGTAAGAAAGGGGAAGAACTATTAAAGACCAGTGTTGGCACAAAACCAAATGGGCATGAACTGGCTATGAACAAATTTAGTTTGGAAATTAGAAGCAGATTTCTAAACATCAGAGGAGTGAGGTCCTTGAACGGCTTCCCAATAGGAAACAACAGGAGCAAAAGCAGTTTAATTTTGAGACAGAGATTGATAAATTTATGAAAGGAATCCTGCAACACAATTTCCTGCCATTACAGAAATGTTGTACTCCATGACTCAGAAGGTGTCTTTCAGCCTTGCACACCTCATCCTCTGCTGAGCCAAGACAGGATAAATAAATAAAATCCAGAGACGAGGTGCAATAGAACTAGAATATTAACAGCGCAGCTAGCATAAGGGTGAGTCTGCTTTCTTTATTAAGCAAATTTATGGGGGTTTTTTTGAGCGGAATTTATCCACCTGTAGGGACTTTGGTATTTTCAGGTAAAAATTTGGATCATAAGGGAAGACTGAATCAGTAATAAAGTTCTATATATCTATGACCATCTGCAAAGAACAGTATGGAGGTGAACTCTCCCACCTATCATGCAATCATTAGACTAGACTGTGAGAAGTTATCTTCACAGACCTGCATCCAGGGGTTAAAGCTGTCAAAGGAACTGTAAAAAGGGGTAGATAAGTGAGAAAATTAAAACAGCAAATCATTCAGGAAGAATCCAAGTTAAACAAAGAAGTTTTATAGCTGTGAAATGTGTGGATGGGTATAGAAAAAAATCACCTGTCTTTTTCAGACTTGTCTGAAATTTTACTGGAAAAAAGTCTCTGAAACAATTCAAAAGTCAGCAGGGAGAAATCTTTTCACATTCTAGTTCTATATTGAAAAACCCATGATAATACCACCCTATTCTACACACAGAAGAAAAAGCAAAACACATGAAGCTGAAAAAGCATGAAAAATATAGTACTGTAACATAAGAAGTCATCTGTGAACTCTCCCATAGCACATCAAACATGAGGTATTCATTCATTCCCACAAATGGAGTCAGTGTTGATCTATAAGCTGCAGCTCTGTATTACACATTTCACTTTCATGCATTTAAGCCAGACAAACATTCCCAGGGGATTGAAAGAACCCGCTACAGTGAGTTGTGGTTCTATTTTGGATCATATCACAGCATAACAAATCACAGTTTCAGACACTGGGATAAGGGGCTCAATAAACCAAGTAGCATGATAACTTCATGTATATCCCTTCCACACATGCAGCCATGTGTACAATCAAATCCATGTAAGGCCCTTCAAACTGTACAACTACGAAGCAATGATCACTCTCATACCTACATGTATCCATATAACATTATTCATCCAAATATATATTCTTAAATACACATCGTTTACTACAAACTGTTGTATAGCAGTAGCTATCTCACCCTGTCCACACACACCCCCCGAGACTGTTGACCAGATCTGATCTCTTGCATTTGAGGAAGCAGAAGAGAACATAAGTTTTTAATGCAGAAAGTTCTTTTGATGCTGCTGGTTTGTTCCGGTGGTTTTTCAGCTGTGCTCCGTACAAAGTGGTCCTCAGAAGCAGAGTCACTAGACCTACTTGGTAACGTACCAGTTCCCTGTGACTGCTGTCCCGCAAGAAATTCTGAATGCTGAGAATGATGCACTGGTCCCCTGTTGTTCTAGCACATTCTTAGAGTCAAAGTGGTTTGTAAATTAAGTAAATTTTTAGAAGGAAAAAAAAAACCACCCCACAACTTAAAGGTTGGATTGGAAAACCAGCCATATTGCAAGTACCCTGTACTGG
>NW_009197147.1:7048-51405 GCF_000690835.1 Fulmarus glacialis
GAAATGGCGTTAAAACATGCAAAGGCATTAAAAAAAAGTTTCTCTTAATAAAGTATCTTACAGCACCCTGTGCAGATTAGCAAATCTTTCTGAAATATGGAAAGACTCCTGTTAAAGATGAGAGATAAGACTTTCAAAAGAGTTCAAATATTGCTGAGGTATGAGATGCTATATTTTCCTAAAGAATTTTGCACATTAGATGCCTGACCACTAATGTCACTTGGCTCTCAGGCTGAGAAACTGAAAATGTAACTCTATTTTGACTGTCTGGGCATTGGGACATGAAGGAAGTCAAAGTAGCAAGCATGAGCATAAGTCTCCAAACCCTGACAGTCACACTTTCTTATTTTCTCTCTATTGTGCTCAAGTCAAAGCTCTGTGGTAGTTGCCTTCTTTCCAGCTAATTAAGGTGTCTTGAAAAGATAAATGAAACAGGGAAAAATAACTGGGCTGGAGTACATTTTCATTTTTCCATTTTAATTTCACCTACAAGTCAGCCACCTTAAGCATGACACTGGATGGTTGGCAAAAGCACAACATTATTGACTAAAACCTAATGTCACTAGAACTCATTATTTATTCTCAGGTATTTTCTTAAGTGAAAAAAAAAGGTTGTTCAATATAAATAAATCCCTGAAGGGCTTCCAACCCAAACGCCGCAGAGTATTAGACGATGAAAGAACTGTTAGCAAAGTGAACAAGAAACAGGAAGTTGGAACTACCTGGCCAAGTTTCACTCTATAACCTGAGTAATGTGTAATTAAAAAATAACCAGCACAGAGTGAAAAACAGCTTCCAGTACAAATATATACTTTTATGACCAAGTGCTCTATAGACAGAAATCAAAGATTTTTTTTCTAGAGAATATGATTAAAAGACAGTTATTGTTTAAATCTCAGGAAAAAGGGAAAGATATATACAAACATGAAAATACAAAGTTTGCATAATGTTTAAAAACAGTATCTCTTTTTTTAAATACAATATCCTGCCAAAAAGTTTAGTCTGTGCTAAAGTTATTACACATCCTTGCAGGTACTACCACAACCTCTGTGCCACTGTCATACATAGTCCCTTTGTCCCACCTTCCAGTCTGAAAGGAAGTGTCTGCAATTCACAGTCTTTGACTTCTATATGAGCTTAATGCAAAAGCCCACATGCAACTTTCCAAAGGGGCTCTGAATCAGGCAAAGAATGCAGAGCCTAAAAACACAGGACTCATGTAATGCAAGTGGAGTACTGAAAAACCACATCGGGCGATTGAATGATTCAGAGGGCTGGTAATGGAATACAGTATGTCCTTCCACCAGGTCACTAGGCTGAATCCACTCTGAATAACCAACAAAAAGCACTCCCATTTGATGGCTGCTCATGTGCAATGAATAGATCCAGGCTGTCCCAATAAGTGAGCGAGTTTGCCACAGTATTATTTGTCACTTGAAACAAAAAGATCACAAGGACTTCTGTTGGCATCACCTAAACAGATTACAAGAAGAAGCCATCCCAAATCTAACTAGTCAGCCCCTTGTTGGCAATCTGACAATGCTGGCCAAAAAAATGAAGTTGAACAGAAAGATGCTGAACTTCAGTTTTGATCCTCTGACTGGACCAAAACGCACAGCTAGAGAGCAGCACTGGGGAAGCTGACTCAGCCATGGTCCAAGGCATCACTTGTTCTGTGGCCGAACAAAGGGACTGTGGTCTCCCAGGGCCGTCAGTTTAACAGCTTTTACCCAAACTAAAGTGATTTTGCCTTCTTAAAATGAAAACAAAAGAAATCCAACTCACTGGTGAAGCTGTCCAAGATTTTTGAAAGATAATAATCCTTCAGCTTACTGGGACCTGTGCTTAATAGATAGATGTGGGTGCCAAGAGGTAGTTCAGCTCCAGCTGCCAGTGCACCTTTCTATTCAAGCAACCCAGCTTCCTGCCTTTTAGCACACACAAATTTGGCACACTTAATCAAGTTACTGTTCATTTTATTAAAGTATCAAATTGCCAGAAAAATGTTTTGTTTGCCTACCAGAAGATAAAATTGAGCCTTTAGAATGTTTTCTTTAAAAAAACAAAAAAATACCATTTTGATGTAAACACTGAAGCTTTTACTTTATTTTGGGTCTGTTTCAGCTGTAGTAAGATTAAAAAAAAAAAAAAAAAGAAAACCAAAACAAAATCCTCCATCCATCCCCTGCATCATTGAATCCTGTACCTGAAAGTGTATGGTAATGCCCAGCCTGCTGTCAAAGACACAAGCTTTCAACATGAGAGTGAAGCACTAGTGTAGGCATGCATGTGCATGCACACGCACACACATAGTATTTATAAAACTGCCACAGTAAGGGATTCAGGGTTTATTTTTTTAATTAACTGAAAATGATAACACAAGAGCTTTTCATCTGGCATGAGCTTGGGTTTCATCAGCTGCTGGAAAAGATTCTCTTGGAGAAATGAAATTATGGTGTTTCTCCATGTACTTTCTGTAGATTTCAAAATAAACACAGCTATACGATCATGCCAGTTAATAGATAGATGTAGGTAAAACTACAGGTCTTGATGCATCTAGAAAGAGGCTACAGAGCTAGACACGCAATCTGGCTAACACATTATATCAGCTAAACAACAGCATGCCCAGATAAGAAAAAAAAAACGTGAAGCACAAGTGAAAAGAACTGGGAAGGGCAGTTGCAAAGGGTGCCCTTAGCCTACCTGCTGCACCTGGATGTTGCATTATACACCACATGGCATAAAAGACAGTTCACTATTTGATACTCCTTCTGCTCATCCACATTTCTCACCATGTCAAGTTTCTCAAATAGAACAATGCATGTCAGCCGGAAACTAAAAGTGATGCAGCTGAGGACTTCAGAACTGCTTTTGCTCTATGCTCCACTTTTTTAAAGTCAGCAGTTGCACTGTGAATCTGTTACCCCCCACGCCTCTCCAAAAGGACAATTTGACAAGATGGTAAGCAATAGCCCTGAGTATAAAACTTACCCTTTCCAATGAAGGCACTGAGAAGCACAGCCCATACTGCATAACAGCACTACCAGATGCCACTTTGTCTTTTCTTCTCATATGGAACCTTTACAAGTCTTTTGAACTTATTCGATTATGAAAAAGGAAGGGGGTTCTCAGGAGGGCCTTTTTTGGTCCTTATGAATCTAGAAATTCCTACTTCTTTTCCCCATTTCATGCTCCAAAACACATCAACTTGATACATACTTTTGCTAAGCGCTCAGAAGATTATTTCACAGGTTTCAGGGTGTAGCAAAGAGAACAAAAGGGATTTCGTCATTGCTTTGATTTACTGGCTGGCAAGGTCAGTGCAGTATTTAAATGTGATTATTTAATGATATATTAGGTCACTACCATGTTTTTGTAAGCACTGGTAGAGTGCCTAAAAGTTTTTTAAAGACTTCTTGTTCATTATTTTTCACATTTAAGAAATAATACTCTCAATAATGGATTGAGATTAAAGAGAGATTGAAGTTTTCCAAGGATTCTGATGAATCTGGTTAAGAAAAAAAGAATTTTGGAACTACAGATAAGAAGAAGGAACAGCTCAGTCATCAACTGTCTCAGACACAAGATGACAGCTGTACATAAGTGAAGATGGAAATAAATTAATTCCTTGGAAGATGCTCATGCACATAAGCATTGGCAGATCTGACGTAGTTTATCTGGAAGAGTCAGGACTAGCTGCATACGGGCATCTACTCCACTGAAATTATTCTTTGGGGAACACATTCCTGCAATAATTCCTTTCCACCTCCACCTTCAGAGCTATTAAATCTTATTGACTTTCCTTCATATTCTCTGCAATTCAACATTTTTTGATGTTGCACAGGACAACAACTTGAGAGGTCTCCACTTACACTGATAAACATATCCCTTGTGTGATGGAAAATGTAGCATTCCAAATGATTGCAAAAGTAGAGACAGGCAAATAAATCAGACATAAAACCGCATCTATCACTGTTCAGTGTAAAAAAAAAAGTCTATGAAATCTGTTATCAAAGAACAAGGCAGGTTACTATGCTATCAGCACAGTGAGTCTTTGATATGAAACTGAGGTTTTAAGTTGGTACCCTGCTTCTGTTATATAAAGCAAAAAGAGGCTTTACCTACAATAGAGAATAAGGCCAGGTTCATCTCAGCTATGTGAGCATCACAAGCCTTCACAACCTGTGGTAACATCCTGCACTACATGAAGCCAGAAACATTCTTAGAGAAAGGATTTTGCAATAGGCTTCATTAAGTAGACTAGGATAAGATGCTCAGAGATGAATTAACAAGAAGAACCTGAAGCTCTGCAAAACAATGACCAACACTAACAATATTAGAAACCAAACTGTCAGTAATTTGTTGAGTAACCATGAGCCTTGCTCTGGCTAGACTCACTCAGCAGAGTTACTGTCAGTGTAAGCAAGTAGTAGACAAGCACTCCAATGGCAGGCACAGAATTTATAGCACCGCCAACATCGTAAGTATCTGCTAGCAGGTAAAAAGAACAGTCTCTAATGAAAAAAGCTATTCAAGGAAGCTCCGTTTCTTTAATTTGGCATAAATATAGGTGGGGGATTTCTTCACATTTTAAATATCATACACATATGTCATATTAAACTAATGTTTTGGAGACTCTGCGGGAGTTAACTGTATGACCTCAGCATCAGACACAGACCGACTTACAATGTGGACTCTCAGGTACAAAGTAACTCAGAGAAAAACACTTGGGAGCAAAATTAGAAACATGCTAAGGTGAATTTCCAAACAACACAGTAAAAATAGGATCAGGGACATCAAACTGTCTCTTCCATTTGTGAAACAAAGATTTTAATTTGAAATATAGGCAAGTAGGAGAACTGAACTGAAATCACCTCAACTACCATATTAAATATGTCATGCAGACATGCAGACAAATGAAACAGATGGGGAGATGCAACTGATAAGAGCTTAGCTGAACGTCAGTGACAGTAGAGGAGACACACTTTCAGTGAATAAATTAGCCTCCTACCAAGACAAGCATCTGCTAGGGCCAAATGTGTCTCAGGATGTCTGATAGCTCTATCACTCTCAATGAACTTGCTCCACTGCCCAAGGGTCCAGCATGACCTGCACAACACACGCGGGACAGCTGAGTAATCCCATCAAGGTAGTCTGCTGGAAGGAAAGTGAAAAAGATTCCTCATTAACTTACCGAAGCAGCAGTCAGACATCTGACTAGTGCCTGACAGTTCACAGATGAACTGAAGAGGGAAGTCTTTCCTCTGATCCGGTAAATCATTTCAAAGGGCCATTCATAGGATGGGATGTCTAATGAACCATAAGGAGTACTAAAAAATGGCTATATTTTTCCTGAAAAACTACTAATATCCCAAGGATGCACTGCCTCACAATAACTGTTGAACTGTTTCTTGCAGGTAAGAAAGTTGACTTCTGCTCACATACTCCACTGATTCAGCAGATAGTAGCAGTCTAAACTTTTCAATGAAGTATAATAATTGGGAGTCTGAATAACTGCTCTCCATATGGTCATTCAGTTCTTTTAATCTGCTTTGCCCAGCATGTCTCGCATTAAGGACTCAAAACCTGCAAATCTTTCCACTCAACTGCAAGTGACTTGTAAGTAACAGGAATAAAGCCAGACAGAAACATCTTGTTGTTCAAGGCACAACCAAAGCCCCAGGTCACAACAGAAACATCAAGTTCTAATAGATGTTGTATCAGACAGGAACTTGACAGCTCTGATCCTTCTCTACTCACAATAGAACTGCACTAGTTAAAATAATACCTTCATTCCTTTTAAAGCCTTTGATTCCAGTAAACCCAAATTCCTACTCCACAAAGCAGCAGAATATTGTCATACACACCAGGGTACGTATAAGCAAGTATACACGCACACAAGTAAGGACAGTCTATTACTGTATTCTCTAACTCTTTATTATATATGGGTAGAATATGGCACAATTACCAGCCTCTTCTACCAGTAGTGGTATTGGGATTTCTATGAAGAGGGCTGTATGCCTGCCTGAACACATCCCTCCCCCTTTCCCCAAACTACTTGACAATATGCAGTTCAGTCATTAGGATTTACAGGTCTTATTATTCAGTTTATAGATCACCAACTTTTGAGACACATCTGTGCTGGATACAAAGGATAAGTTCCCATATCAGGTGTCTAACTCCAGCCTGCAACTTGATCAACACTGAGTGAGAGTTCTTCCTCATCTCCCACACCATTACTGAATGTAATGTTTCTGTCAAGAGATTCCATACTTTCCCTCCCCTTCTTTATCCAGGCTGACCCCACAACACATTCCAGAAAAGATAACAGGATCACAATTTCTAGAGCTGATCAACAGAATTTATACTTTTCTTTACAATTCAGATCATCACTTAAAAAACAAACAACAAAAAACCTACCTCCGCAACTTAAGGGAACAAAAATTAAAAACATTGACTGCTCTAACTGGACGCTATATACTGTAGCTGTCTGCATGTGTGAACAATTTCTGTTTTAATTGTTCAAAACGTCTTATCTCTACTCGATTTTCCACTTGAGTTTTTACCAACTCCCCGTTTGAGGGAGGGTTATGCCAGATGCAGCAACAGCACCCTCTGTCCGGCGCAGAGAAAACGGCACTTAATGCCTCTGCTCTTCCAGAGCTGCCAATGTATTTAGTTAAATTTAAACAAACATATACAACATTTGCTCGCCAATACTTTGGCATCCAGATCTCCACTGATAACACAGTTTTAAAAAGATTCTTATTGGCACACATCCCAGTACGTTTTAAAACTGTTTAACACGAGATTTGTTTTTAGTCTGAAAAAGTAAATGACAAGTCACTTCAAGCTTCTTGAAAGTTGTTTTTTTTTTCAAATCTCCCTCTTTAATCATCTCCGCGAGAAAAGCCAATTACAACTCTCACCGACTTTCTTCCCCCCCACACATACAAAAGCACTTGCTGGTTTCCCCTTCCCCACTGCTGCAGCAAAGCGTCAATGTGGAAAGAGGATTTCAAAATAGAAGCACAAACACTGACAAACCCTCAAAGTTATTTTACACTTTTATTTTACCTCCATGTTTTCCCAGCTGCTTTGCTTGGAAGACAACAAGAAAACGGCCTGCAAAAAACATTACAAATTAAGAGACTGGAAAACTGCAGCCCAAGGAGGAGGATGTGACTTTAGTTTGACTTACCAGTTTTATCCAGCTGTGTATTTTCCTACTTGCTTTTTACAGCAGCTGAGCTCAGTGCTCAGGAACGTCCACCCCGTGTCAGGGAGCCAGGCAGAGCGCTGATCCCCACGCTGGATGCTGTTGAGCGAGTGGAGCTGGGGTGGCGGCTGCTGCTGCTGCTGCTGCTGCTGCGTGCGCTCGCTCGCTCGGACCCAGATCAGGAACTGCTTCCCATTCCCCAGCCCCGCTCCAGGGCTGCAGGCTTCGGGAGGCAGGGCCGGCCCCTGCTACTGTGCTGCACTTTCTTAAAGGCACAAGCTCCGGCCTGGCAGGAGCGCACGCGAAGCGGGAGCTACCGGGGCTGCCCGGGGTGGCGTCTGGAGCCGGAGCGGCGGGAGGGGTGGGCTCACCGCCTCCAACCCGGGCGATAGCCATCGCAATACGAGACGGTTCCCTACGTGCCTTGGGAACAAGAACACTCTTCTACACAGCTTTTCATTCAAGGCTCTCAGGTGTTGCGGTTTTTTATTTTTGCTTCCCTCACACCCTCCGCAACGTAGGTGGGAATTATTACACTGCGAAGGAGGAGGCAACAGCAGCAGAGGCCGCAGGTTTCTCCGGACTGTGGGCGCAGGGTCCCATCTGCGGCAGGGACCCCAGTGGGGTGCAGTGCGTCCACTCCAACCCCGTGTTCTATGCCGTGCACTGTGGCACGCTGTCCCCAGCCCACAGTCTGCAGCGGCATTAGGATTAGGGATATCCCCTGGCAACTCGGATCATTTTGGCCTTAAGAGATTCTATTCCCTGTAATGGAGAGGATATGACTTAACTAAATAAAAGGCCCTCATTTCCCAGTTTTTTCTCCTCGGTCATTCTCCAGATAGCTTTAATCGTGTGTAAACCACTGTTTCTAACACGTTTTCTGACTTCACTTTCAACTATATATGATATTAATAGCTAGATTACTGATTCTTTCTGTGACTCTGTCTCCCCAATAACGAAAAAATACATTAAACTCTGGTGTTATATAATTCAATACTTGTATTAGTAACAGCCTGGGATGAAAGATGCCAGAGAAACCAGCTTTTTGTTATTAAATACTGAACTGCAGATACCTCAGTGAAAACTGAAAATTGTTGCAGTTTGTAGGAAATATTTGATTCTGCAGAGCAATCCCCTCGCGCAAGAGGTGACATTTAATAGGAATTAGTAAGTCTTAGTGTATAGGGGACAGCAAAACCAGAAGTCATCCCAAAGTTACCAAGAAAGAAAAAATGTATGTTTCTCTTTCTGAACAGTGTATCACATAAGGTCTACAGCCCAAGACAGCACAAACATACTTACAAATGCAGCTCCTTTTGAATTTAGGAATAAGACTTTTTTAAAAAAGAAATCACCTGCCTATTTCTAGAAGCAGTTTTAGGCTCTGACGACCAAGGTGAGAACCAAAAAGCTATAGTATTATCTATGTATAAGGGCCCTTAACAGTAACGAGTGAAAAGACAAGGGAAAGGGATATACAAAAACAAATAGATTATTTGCCGCTCAAAACCAGGTTCCTTATAGAACGCAGAAGCAAAAGCTTCTGTGCGATGTTGCTCCACCTCTGGAGATATAAACTGTTTGTTAGATCCCTTGTCAAAACAAAAGGACATGGGTTTGTTAATCTAGCAACAAAAGTGCCCATTGTGAGAGGAGATCCAGTGCCAGGCTGCCTGCTCCATCTGACAATGAGATTAAACACCACGGCTCTGTGAGCTTGGCTGCATGCCTTGCCTGACACCACCACCCAGTGCAACTATAGGGTCAAAGACTTCTGCTCAGTCACCACAGGCCACCACAGAACTAGCAAGACTTTCATACCGTCCCTGCAGAGATTGTTTCTGCATGTCTCCCAGTCTCCGAAATACCACACAATGTTTTGAGCATCTCTTGAGTGTGACATGCAGAGCAGTGTTACTACTATACACTGACATTGGATGTAACATGGTGATGGAACCACCACAATCCTTACTTATCAAAGATCCACAAGAAACTCTGTCCCCTTTCGCTGAGGGTCTGAAATGAGGCACATGTAGTCAATATAATATAGACATGCAATATGTTCTTTTAGTTAATATAATTCTTCTAAAATACTTCTAAAATTATTTTTACCTTTGGGTTCAAACCACACCATTGGATCTAAGGGCTGGATTCCACTCCCACTGACTTCCTGATGAATAAGGATGGAAGTATGCTCCAGTTCAGGGATATATAAGCTTCAGACTAAAGATTTTCAATCCTAACCCACATTTTTAATGTGTTAATACAGCAGTTTGAGAAGTTGCTTTGAACTTTAAAAAAGTAGGGATCTGGACAATGCTCATCTGAAATAATGTTCATTATTAATTAAAAATTAAAACTACTAATGCCACAAGATTGTTTTCCACTTGATGGATCATAATGCATGTATGTGTATGTATGCATTTACATATGTGCATGCATGCAGATGTTTGAGTGAAACTGTGACAGAACTTACTGCTATTAAGGTTGGCTTGCATCTGATGTATTGTTGGTATACTTCTTTTTCTGCAGCATTCCTGACACCATGGAAAAATATCTTTTAGTTAGCTGCCATTACAAACCCAGCACAAACATTTATTTTTGGCGGATTTATTTTCTCAGTTGAAAAAAAAATTGGCTAAAATTAAATAAATTGGTTCCTAAAACCTAAGCTTTATCAGATCTGTAAGAGTTGTGCAGTTAATAAAAGTTATGGCCTCCAACATGAAGATAATATTCCTTGACAATGCCTTAAATCAATGTACCAGCTATCAAACTACTTCTACCAATTGTTCTTAAATAAAAAGATTTGTTTTCCATATTAAAAAATGGCCCACACCACAGAATTTAGGTCAACTACAACTACATTCAAATCTGTATCCATCATAATAAGATGTAAGATGTTGGTTTGGACCTTTCTGGAAATGGCACATTTCAACTTCATCCTTTTCCCTGTGTTTTTCCTATTCACAGCTCCTTCTCTTTCATTGACTTCTCAAGCCCATAATAACCCTCTCTCCTGTATTGATTAAGATCTAGTGAGTGGTCTGCACAAGTTGTTTGCTGACAAGGAAACAAGCAAGCCTGAAAGAAAAGCCATCAGTATTTGCTGCAACTCAAATAACAGATATGGAAAGAGGAAAAAGACATTTGCTCTTCAGAAAGGAGAAAATATTTACAAGCTCTTAGAAAGCAAAAGTCAGAGATTACTCCAACTGAAGGAAAAAAGAAAAAAATGTGGAAATTTTACAGGAATTGTCTCATTTCTCCTTTTATTTTTGCTTAGTATTTCTCAAATATTTTGAAACCGCAACTCTCTTTTCAGGTAACAGCCCAACTCAAACTCATATCCCTGAAGGCAAGGGAGACAGAATCAGCCAGAATTAGATTAAATTTCCTGCTACCAAAACATTGATCATCTGCCAGCAATTAAAGGTAGTTAGCAGTCCCTGACTACTGTAAACATCTGTAGCCAGCAACTTCACCCTGACTTCATTTGCCTGCCTTGAAGAAACTTGGGTTGTGTTAACACCTAACACCTTATGACCCTTTTGAACCTATTCATGATACTTTCTCAGGGATAACAGACCAGAGTTTTAGAAAAAAAACCAATTCAGCTGAACATCAGATCCTTTCAGTTTCTTTCTGCTTTTCAGTTAGCAAAATAGAGGGCACTGATTTGTAAAATGGAGTCTTCCTCTGCTTTCCCCATCATTTTTTAATGCTTCCTTCTATTCTGTATATATCTTCTCATCTTCCAGAGAAATAATTTTTTCAAAAAAAATCTATATTCTAGCAAATTCCAGCACCTTACAGAAAGGTGCAGTATGCAGACAGGTGATCTGTATCACAAACATTAGTAACCACATGTTGTTGGCTAGATCTACTAAATATCTGAACTAAGGAGGGCTGGAGTAAGCATGTCCCTAGGCAGCTGTTCCAACAAAAGTCTGTATAATAACATTCTTCAACATTTTTCATTTGAAGGATTTTTTTGCCTTTTTGAAAAAAATCCAAAGACCACCTTGGGCTGCGCTGCAACATGGGCTTTCACTAATAATAATTTTAAAATTAGTTTGGCCTCTGAATGGTCTGGGTTTTTTTTCTTTTATTCCCCTGATTTATGTGCATGGATTTGTTTAGCTGCATGGCAGGGAGGGGCATGTGGGCTTTTTTAAGTTTTAGAAGTGTTTAGGGAATGCTTGATCTTGTATTGACCATGATTTAATTAGCAATGATCTAGATCAACATGTCTTGTTCCAACCAAGAATAGGGCATTAATACAGTCAGAAATAAAGTCAGTCTCTAGCTGTGAACACATAGACCTCAGTGACTTCCAGGAAAATCAAAGCAATGTTAATACCAAGGAACAGGAAGAATGAAAGGGAAAGGGAAAGGCTATTTCCACTTCTTATTCTGATATAGAGTCTAGGCCAGATCTTTTACCCTGTTTGACTTCTGGTTAGCACAAAACCAGAGTGATGAAGTAATGGCAGTTTTTAAACTGCCCTTATGACTCTGTGGTCTATAAGCTGATCAAGGTATGTTAAGACTGATGCCAACTTAGAACAGCCTTGGGGTTTTGTAAATGATACTTGGCTACTCATGGATCCTGAAACAGCTGCTTAGCAGGCAGAGAGCTCCAGCTAAATATCCTCTTCGTTACCGTACTGGTGACAGAGCTATCACACTGCTCCTATTCTACCTAGGAAACTCACTTCCTTCAAAAGTGACTTCAAGGTTGCCAGTTCTGCATGCTTCTGAGTGCTTTGTAGCATCAAAGTAGCTGGAGCAACAAGTCTTGGCTCCATCTGTGGTGCTGAGCAGAGGACAACATTTGCTTACTGTGTATTCTTTGCAGAAGAGCTAGAAGGATTAGTTATGGTTGGTGTGGCTTGCTAAATTCTGATTATTCATGTCCTCTGAAGTTTACATGCAAACTAATTAGCAGCACTGATCCCTTAGTAAGAAGCTGAAATCAATTAGGAAGGCAGCTGTCCTTATTACAGCAATTAATTGCAAATGACATTTGATCTCAGTACTTGATGGCCAAGCTCTTTACTCTGGCTTTTGGAGCTTTGGTGTTTTGTTGTTGGGTTTTTTTTTCCTCCCTCCATTACACCACTGTTAACCCACCCTCATTTTTCCTGGACATAACTTCCATCACAGAGAATCTGCCCTATTTTGTGACACACACTTTCCTGGAGAATACTGGGCTTTCTTTACAGGAATTCCTGTATGCTTAGGAGTCCTGGAAATGGGACAAAGTTCCTACGGAAAGGTGGCTCCTTACTTCTAGGCAAAGGATGCTGAATTGCTCTCTTGGAAATCTGATTGACTGTGAGGGTGAGGACAGGCAAAAAGAAAGGTGTAAGCCATCTTTGTTGTACTTGGCAATACGGTTCAGTTCATTGGGAATGCAGAGCACCCATGCTTCAGTGGGGTGCTAGGTAGTACATGTGTGATTACCAGACAGATTGAGTTGCTCTGGAGACAAAAAAAATACATTGCTCTCTCTGTAAAGCTGTTGACTGGGATATGAAGAGGGGCACACCCAGATTCTGCAAGGTTTAATTCCATCGTGGTAGTCTGAGCCAGAAAGAGACCTGGCGTATGCCAAGAGAGCAGCACGTATTTAACTAGGTAGTGGCCCTTATTCTATGCAAGATATTCATGCACAGAGACAGGGCTCCTAAAATCATTGCTTACTCCTGAACCACTGCACATGCCAGAGAAGAAACTGATCACCTTAAGGGATGTAGCTAATCAAGAATGAATTAGTCAGTTCTCCAGAAGACTTCAAAGATGTAAAATGGTAATGTTTTAAAATTGTGGGGAGTAAATGTGTTCCTTTTGAATACATGTTCATAAGCAGCTAGAGAATTGGAGCTGTGAGCAAAATATACTTAGTTTCACATAACAGAATTTGAAGTTTAGCATTTGTATTTTTTGTATTGGCTTTCTGTGAGGTTCTAACAGCTGTGGGAACTATTTACGATACTGACAGAGGGGCAGGATCATGCCTATGGAGACAACTACAGGAAACTTACTGCTCAGTTCAGCAGAAGTATGACTGAGCTTGAGCCTTGACAACTGATTCACCACTACCCTGCTGCTTGGTGTACTCATTTACAGCAGCGTGAAGCATGAACCATCTTAATCAGCCACACTTTACACTCACATTGCACTCATGTAAATACTGCCACAGAGTCCCTGGCAGCAGGGAACTTGGTCACATGATTTCACAGCATTTTGGATCCCGTAAAGTGGGAATACCATGGGAAGAAAAGGTTTCACACTATTTTGTCTCTGTAAGTGATTGCTGTACGCACTACGAGAGAAATAGAAAGGACACTGAAAATGATGAGACATTAGGTGTAATCAGGCTTCATGCACAAATTGAATGCACAAGCTCTTCTTAATAGACTAAAGCCCTGAAGGATTCTGAGTTGCACCAAGGAGGAAGATGCTGACACTAAGTTTTCTTCTAATTGGTGGCTACTCTGGAAGAATGAAGGACAGAATAAAGAAAGAAAGAGGAAAAATAGAGCATAAAATCAAGAAAGTTACTAAACTATCATTTCCAATAAGCCTATTTACTAACTTACACGAAATGCCTCCAGTTTAGACTATAATTGTAATCAAAACCAAGTTAATATGCTGGCCCTCAGACTGAGTAACAGCGTGACTAACAGTTGTAGCACAGCCTGGATACAAGTTCTGTTGTGTTGAAATGGTGATGGGGTAAAGAGAGCAGATGGGGTAGGAGGTTACAATTTTTATACCATTAGGATATATGTTGCTTCTAAACACACCTAGTTTGTCTGTAATTGGGGACAGTGAGGCCCTGTTTGCTGTAACCTTGCTCTAAAGTTGAAAATCACCTCGCAATAGGTGGAAGATTCTTCTTGCCTGGTGAATGTAGGTAACATCACACAAGTTTGAGAGAACAAAAGTGATACCTAAAATCCTGTTCCCTGGCATTCCATTCCTCTCCCATCCCCAACATGCAAATCAGAACTAACCTGGATGATCTGTGTAGTTTCTGATTTGCTCCTCTCTCTCTCTGTGTAGGTCTCTGTGTTCAGTTCAGGTCCTCACTGTGTAGGAAGAGCCCACCTTCAGATGAGTTAGCACAGCTGTTTTGACTGTAGAGATGGTCTTCTGGAGAAACAATTGCAGATAAATAGTTCCTTTTAGCATTCTATCAATATAAAAGGCATCTCCAATGTTTTGTCACTTTCAAAAGAAATTGCAGAAGAAATATGTACAGAGGTTCCTGTATGGTCTCTGTTAACTTCAGTACAGGGCTGGTCTTCCAGTGTTTTGATGAAATTACTTTGTCTTAAACCAGACTGATTTGAAGCACATGTTTGACACTAAGCAAGAGAAGATGCAGGTAGTAGGTATTATTTGGGCATGTAAAGGCAAGAAAATACTTAAAGGCTTCTTTGTTGAAGCACTCAACAGTGCTCTTAACACACTCTAAAATCAAACCCAGGATGAGTATCTCACATGTACCAATTATATCTTCAACACTGATTGCATCTGCATTGTAGACAAGTTGTTGATTGGTTACTCTACACACTAACTTTGAGTATAGGGATCGTAAGTGATCACTGATAGAGAAAAAGAAACAAATTTGTCTGCACAGAGTGTGATTAACATATACAAAGATGGTTTTCAGCTGGTACAGAACTATTGGCTTTCGCTGCTTTGTATCAGCTGCTCTAGACAGATGACTTCCAGGATTTAGGAGGAAATCTGTTATGAATTATTTACTTTTATCATTCAGCTAATTTTCTTGTTGTTGGGTTTTTTTCATTATTTTTTATTAAAGCCAAATGATTGTGCTCCAGGACATTCCACAAATGCTGCTGTACTGTCGTTTTAGGAAATACCATTAAAGCGACCTCTTCCTTGTTTGCTTCCCATGGCATTTAACTAAGCTGTTTTAAGAGAAGCATCATTAAAATTGTCAATTCCTCCATGGGTGCCTTAAGATTATTCATGGAAACTGTAGTCTTTTGGGGATAACAGAAACACAGGGCCTTGTTTTCCCTTCATTAACCCCATTTTCCAACTGCAATATCAACTTTAACACAGGTCTGTCAACATTGGGCAAATTCAGGACTCTTTTTTTTTTTCCTCTGTAAGAATTTGATACTAGTGAAAGATACCACATTAGAAACATTAGAGAGTGAAGTCCTCTACCCAACCTCAAATTATATATAGCACAGGAAGCAGTTCTACCGCTCCCCCCCCAAACCTTTCACCACAATTCCTAATTTTTGTCCTGGCATAACTTATTTTAAGAGGATGTGGGACAGCACATCCCAAATAGTACTTGGCCCAAAAGAGTAAGCACCAGCTGTGATCACAGTTCTTGACTCAGTCATGAGAAAAAAAACAGATTAAGGTATCACAGAGCACAGAACAGTTGAGGTTGGAAGAGACCTCTGGCAATCACTTGCTCTAAACCCACTGCTCAAAGGAGGGTCAACTAGAGAAGGTTGCCTGGGGCCCCATCCGGTCAGGTTTTGAGTACCTCTACACATGGAGCCTCCACAACCTCTCTGAGCAACCTGTTCCAGTATTTGATCATGCCCACGCTAAAAAAGTTTTTTCTTATGTTTAAATGGAATTTCTTTTATTTCAGTTTGTGTCCATAAACTCTTGACCTGCCACTGGGCACGACTGAGAAGCATCTGGCTCCATCTTCTTTACTCCCCCCACCATCAGGTGTTTATACATATTGATAAGATCCCCTCAAGTCTTCTCTTCTCCAGAATAAACAATCCCAGGTCTCTCAGTCTCTCCTCATATGTCAGATGTACCAGCTCTATAATCATCTTTGTGGCCCTTTGTTGCACTCTCTCCAATATGTCCATCTCTCTCTTGCACTGGGGAACCCCAGAACTGGACACAGCACTCCAGATGTGTCCCACCAATGCTGAGCAGAGAGGAAGGATCACCTCTCTTGACTTGCTGGCAATGCTTTTCCTAACACAGTCCAGAGGCTGTTGGCCTTCTTTGCTACAAGGGTACATTTCAGACTCATGTTCAATTTGTTGCCTACCAGAACTCCAGGTCCTTTTTCACAAAGCTGCTTTCCAGCCGGTTGGCCCCAGCCTGTACTGGTGCATGAAGTTATTCCTCCCCAGGAACACGACTTGGCATTTCCCTTTGTTGAATTTTATGAGATTCCTATTGAGGTGCCTCCAAACAGCAGCATGACCATCTATCAATCTTCCTTCCGTTTTGTCTGCAAATTTGCTGAGGGTGCACTCGGTCCCATCATCCAGGCCATTAATGAAGATGTTAAACAGTTTTGGATCCCAGTACTGACCGTGGAATACACCATTTGCAGCTGATCTGTTTGCTGCTGACCACAACCTTTTGAGCCCAGCAGCTCAGCCAGCTACTAAGCTATGTCACTGTTCACTTATCTAGCCCACTTCATCAGTTTGTCAAGGAGGACATTACGTGAAATTGTCAAAAGCTAAAGTCAAGACAAACAGAATCTACTGCTCTCCCGATATCTACCAAGCCATTCATCTCATCATAAAAGGCTATTAGGATGGTCAGGCATGATTTCTCCTTATAGATCTATGCTGACTACTCCCAGTCACCTTCTTGTCCTTCATATGTTTGGAAATGGTTTCTAGGATTGTTTGCTCTATCACTTCCCCAGGGATTGAGATGAGGCTGTCCACCCTGTAGTGCTCCAGATCCTCTTTCTTGTCCCTCTTGAAGATAAAAGTGACAGTTGCTTTCTTCCAGTCCTCAGGAGCCTCCCCCAGTGGCCATGACCTTTCAAAGGTGGTTTCACAATGACATTAGACAGCTCCCTCAGCATTCACGGGTGTATCCCATCAGGTTCCAGGGAATTACTTGTTTATTTGTCCAGTTTATTTAAATATTCCCTAACCCAATCCTCATCCATCAAGACTAAGTCTTCCTTGCTCCGCTGGTCTCAGAGGCCTGGGATTTCTGAAGGCGAGTACTTCCAGTAAAGACCACAGTGAAGAAGACTGAAGTATCTCATCCTTTTCTGTGTCCTTTGTCACCAGGTCCCCTAGACCATCAGCAGCGGGTCTACTTTTTCCCTCATCTTTCTTTTGCAACTGATCTCTCTTTAGACACCCTTTTTGTTGCCCTTCATGTCCCTTAGCAGATTCAACTCCAGGTAGGCCTCGGTTTTCCTTATCCCATCCCCACACATTCAGATAGTGTCTCTATACTCCTCCCAGGTCACCTGACCCTACTCCCATCTCTTGTAAACTTCCTTTCTATGTCTGTTAGTCAGGAGCTCCTTGCTTATCTACACAGGCCTCCTGACACCTTTGTTTCATTTCCTGCTCATCAGGTTGAACTGTTCTTGAGCTCGGAGGAGGTGATCCTTGAAAATCTGTTGGCTATCCTGGACCTCTCCTCTCTCCAGGGCCGTGTATTGTGAGATTCTTTCAAGCAGGTCCCTGAACAGGCCACAATCTGCTCTCCTGAAGTCCAAGGTTGTGATCCTGTTTTTTGTCTTGCTCCCTCCTGTCAGGATTCTGAACTCTACCATCCCATGTTCACTGCAGCCAAAGCTACCCTTGACTTTCACATTCCCAACCCATTCCTCCTTCTTTGTAAATACCAGGTCCAGTAGAGTGACTCCTCTCTTCAGCTCATCCATTATCTGTGTTAGGAAGTTGTCATCACTCCAGAAATCTCATGGATTTCTTGTGCCCTGCTGTGTTGCCCTCCAGCAGATATTGAGGTGGTCGTGAGGCTCTTCCAGTGGCCTGAAGAAGTTCTCCTTTACTCATTCTTCTGATCAGGTGATCTATAACAGACATCCACCAAAGCATTGCTCTTGTTGTATTGTCCATTAATCCTGACTCACAAGCTCTCAACTGGCTCATCATCCATCCCTACGATGAGGTAGTGTCAAGCAGATGCTATCATACACTGGAAAACCATTTCACAGCAATATCAGGCTCCTCCTCTGCTGCAGTTTGTCCTTCCTATGCTTTTCAGGGAACACTCACAAATTCAAAGATATCCTATTCTGGGAGGCCTCATGCCCATTCAAAGCAACACCACAGTTCAGGGTCAATCAACCAGTTTCCCTGCAAACCGCAGTTCCTTCCCAGTTTACTGGGGTTGATATTTCTTTCCCAGTCTTGCTGCCTGGGACTTCACCACACTGACACATTAGGCAACATTTTAAGACTTAGACTTTACCTTCCTAGAAAGAAGTTTTCACTAAACCTTTCCATCTCATTAATGTAGAGAATCCCTCACGTGGCCCTGGTTACCCTAGGGCTCTCTGCTAAAGGTTATCTCCATTCATTCCCTATGTTACCATTTCATGATTCAGTCTGTCCTTATATTCCCTAGAGAGCTATCCTTAGTCATGCAATTCACATGGCATTACATCTTCTCACCCCTGAGTCTAAACGTAAGTTAGCTTACCCTACGACTCTTGCAACCGTAACAATTTTTCATTCTGATCAGCTGAAACTGGATTTGAACAGGTGAGCAAATCTTTGTTTAGCCACATGTAATAACTATAAGCTTACTTACCAAGCAGGCCTGCATATTTCTATAGCACTACTTTTGGTATGGAGCAATGGCTATTTGGTTCTGCATTCACATCTGCATCTGTCGGTGCCACAGCATCTCACTGTGCAATGAAGTGATTCTCATATTTTAGCCACGTCAACGTGTGGTCACATAACTAAAAACTGTCCTGACTAGTGACTGTCACTAAAAACACACATAACTAAAAACTGTCCTGACACAATAGCTGATGTCCTCTAAAAGAGGGAAAAGCAAGGCAAAAATTAATAAATACATGAATCAACAAAGTAAGGTGGCAGAAACAAAAAACGTTGATGATAGCAAGTAAGCATGCGGCTTTTTTACTGGGATGAGCTGAGTCACTCATTCAAGGCTCAACCACTTATGAATAATGTGGTCATCCGAAATACACAGAAATAAAAACTTTATAGCACCTTATAGCTGTGTTCATTCATTCATTTACTCACTTTCTTTGTCTCACAGGTCTATAAAACCCATCCCTCATCTTAGCAGAAAGAATCAAAATACTCTGTTTACATTTTCAGCCAGTGGTACAGCCACTGGTATTTCTACTAATTAAGCTGGATAGCTGGAAAACTACACCAATTTTCTTTTTTCTTGAGCCGCTCAATCCATAATGAGACATTTCATTTGAGACTGAAACTCTGTAAGAAGAGGCTAGATTTAATGCAAGGGAGAGGGAGCCTGATGTCAAGATTCTCTATCCACTTCTCCCCTTAACTCTTTGATGCTGCTGAAAACATTGCGTGGGGATAATTTTTGAAAAGGGCAGGAAGAGTTTGCCTGGGGAAGTGTGTTACTGTTTGTCTGTCCAGAGCTGAATTGTGTAGTGAATTTGAGAAGTTATGATTCTAGAAGTGACATTGAGAGGGAAAACTGTACGGTAAAATGGAGTAGTGAAAATAATGGTACTGTGTTGCACAATTCCTTTTATCAACAGCAGATGCATTCACATTGACTGTACTCCTCAAAAGTAAGGAAACTTAGTGTTTGGCCTTTTCACGTTGCAGCCTAGTTTTTTCTCTTGCCGAATTTCCCAGTGAGTCAAACGGGGCCAATAATGAATGCTTTTTGTTGCCTTCAGGTAGGCCTTGTTGTGTAGACAGGAATACACACTACCTGCTGTGTACATAGTAGTACTCTTGCACTACATTTTCTGTGTTTCTCTGACTTGGCTTTCCTTTGTTATTAAAATATTTGTACTAGCTTCTGTCTGTTTGTTCTTGAAGTCAGAATCCAGTGTTGCTCCCAGCACTGTAAGTGCCACAGCATTCCATCTTGCTGATGGCAGAGGGAGAAGATATTGATACTGTTCAGCTCAGTTCAGGTTAGGCAATAGGTACAGCAATATTTGTTCATAGAAGAGATGAAATAACACCTCAGATCTGGTCAGAGAGGTCGCTCCCAGAAATGTCCAAATCTCACACATACCTGGAGTTCTGGAGACCTGGTATCTGAGTCTCGCATAAAAGCAGCACATGATAGAAGAAACAGTGACAGTGGATAACCTTTTGACATTTCCAACCTTAACAAGGCCCAAAAGTTTGCAAGATAAACCTATTTCACAACACTTGTCTTTTGCGATTAGAAAAAAGGAAAACAATTCAGAAAAAGCTATTGCTATGGACTTGATCTTCTGTCCTCATTAAACCTAGTTTTTCATTCAAAGGCTGTCTCTCTGAGCAGTCTTCACTAACTTCAACATTTTTCCACATAAAAGACCAGCCATAAGAATATAAAAACCTTAAATTAAGAATGGGTTGTTTTGCCACATCCATGTCATTAAGCTGGTCCTCCATTTTCTTCTGCTTCAGTGACAGTAGAACCTTGTCACTATTCCCTTCCCATTTGCTACAGCAAAGAATTTGTCTTTAGATGCCAAATCTACTCCCCAAAGCTGATCCAGGAATACAAGTAACATTCCAGAAAGCTTCCTCTTTCAGCTTTGCTATTGGTATCGTTTCTGGAAAGCAGATGTGCTGTAGACCCAGATACTCTCTACTTCACCATTTACATGCAAGTGATGGGTTTGGGATTTTTTTCTGGTAGGAGAGCCAGTGCAATGAAACTCCTCACAATTCTACCCCATATGTTTGATACCTTACACAGCCTTCTATCCAGCCTGTCCTTCAAGTTGTGTCTGATAAATGAAAGCTCAAAGCTCAAGAAAAGGCATGAAGAGCATTCCCATTACCTCTGCATCTCTTCAAAGGAGCGAGTTACAGTCCTAACCCTAAGTTACTGGGAAAGTGGAAAAACCCTGGCACCAAGTCCCCATCTTCCTAACACAACATGTAAGAGAACTAGGATGTAACATCTGACAAGAAGCAACAGGCATGCTTCCCTGTAGTCCTCATTCATCTCAAAGAAAGTTCCTGCCTCAGCTGCCACTAGGGCAGTGAACCCCTGCGGCTTTAAGAAGCATTGCCTGGCGCATTATCCATATGCAGTCCTAAATGATTTTCTCAAAAGAGCTGATGGAGATGGAGCAGCGAAAGAGAGGTTTAACGCCAAATTTCTTCACTTGATGCAAATATCAACCCCCCTTGAGTAATAATTTGACATTCCTCAGTAAAGACACACTCTGCTTTTGAAATATTTACCTTTCCTTATTTTTTATAACCTTAAGAAAACTTGTGAGGAATGTTAACTGTTTTGTTTTTTGTCTTCCTATGACGACAGAGATTTATTTATAGCCAGGAACTGCAGGACAGTTCTCACGTGGCTCCTGGAAATTAAAACAGCATGTAGGGTTTTGTTTTGTTTTGCTTTTATGCCTTTGCCGCTACAATCTTTCCCTGCGTTCCCTAAACCCTTGTTATTGTAACCAGAGCCACATTTTGCATTGCTACAATTGCAGGGTTATGTAAATTCCAAATGCTTTAAAGGAAAGGGCCTGCAGAATCTGCTGCGGGCCATAGGGACGTTGACACAAAGTTATGCTCAACATATAGGGAGAGGCAAAGGTATTCATAAATTGTCAACAGACGGGAAACCTAAGTCTCAAACTCAGCATCAACCTGAAGTTTTCTAAACCTTTTAGAACTTACTGTTTTCATTTAAATTGATTGTCCTCTCATTTTCAGTGTTGTGCTTTGCTATGGCCAGGAAAATTTCCTTCAGCCACTTCTGTAAATCTTCATATGTCCTCTCTCACTTTCCACTGGTGTGTACTGGTTTACGCAGCAGAGCCAACAACAGAAAGCTACAGGTACAAACTTTTTCAAACTCAACGAACTCTATTTTTACAGTGATCATGAAACCTTACATGCTGAAAAGCATCACTTTACTCATGAAGACTTTTATATTAAAAAGAAAATTACACCAAAAGAGAACAACTATACTCACAAAAGACAGGAAGAGAACAAGGAGTATGCATCTGATCCCTTGCAAGAAGTCTTTACAGCAAGTAGGGGTGGGGAGAAGTGTGATACATGTTGCACATCTGTGTGCTTCTGAGTAACCAAGTTGTAATGCTGACACTAGCTGTGCATTTCTGTGTGGGCATGGGCAAGCCAATTCATGTTTCTGACTCTGTACTCTCTAACAGAGGGATAATAATGCCTGACTCAGAGTCAATGTTAGAAGGCTCTGCATAAGCTCATCTTAGTCCCCAGTGTTTAGACAACTCAGCTAAATGAGAAAAATGTTTAGCCCACTTCTCCAGCCTTGCTTCTATTTCAGCTCTAAATCACCATTAGTCAAATCATGCTTAGACCTGAGACAAAAACCTAGATTACATTATTCCTGAAGTATGTGGAGCTTTTGCACAGCATGGTGCACCCTGATCACTGGAGTGTGCTAATGAGAGCTCAAGGAAATTACTGTTTTTGTGAAAAGGTGCAACCAGAACTCCCAAACCAATTCAGCTGACACTATAAGGAAGGATGAAGCCACTCCAACAGGCTGCTTTCTATAGCTGTTGAGTTTTCCAGGCAACCTTAATTTACTACAGTGGATATGAAAAAGCAGGGCTTGCTGCATTGTTCGCCCACTTCTTTGGTGCAAAGACAATCATGGTAAGTCCTCAGGAAAGAAAACCAAGAAACACTGCCTCGCAGTCACTCTACAACCAGGTAGGTCAGTGCCAAGCCAACATAGGAAGGGACATTCCAAGCAATTCCCAAGCTGTGATATTTTAAAAACAATCACTGCAATGGAAGAGATTACTTCAGCAGTGGACAATAGTTCCTACTCAGCTGGTAGTTGCTGTCGCTGCACAGGTGGCGATAACTGTTATTATTATGAAAGTGTAGCTGTTTAAATTTTATTAAGAAAGACAAGACCCATTTCTGGAGGTGCCACTACACAGGATCTCTGCACAGCTCAGAAGTTTCTACCAGCTTGTCACTGTGTTTATTTACCTGGAGACAGGAACTGCTCTGTGGAGCTCTGATCCTGACTGTCACTGGACCTTGGGCAAGTGACTGAATGTCTTTGCATGTACAACTCCTTTTGAAGTCAACTGATGATGTAGATGCTCAACAATTCTGAAAAGACAAGCCCTACAGGTCAAAGCCAATGTCTGCTAGAGCTAAGATGTTTTGGGTCGTATCACAAGCTGTATAAATTTTGAACACAAAAACTGAAGTATCCACAGCTAACAAATATTTTTGTAAATGTGGTCCTATAATTGGCTCAGTGTAACACAACTCTCAGACACAGAGAGGTGGAGTCCAAGGGACCATCTACATTAACATTTTTTGGAAGAAGGCAGTTTATTAAGGGTCTGTGTGGAGCCAGAAACAAGTAGCCAGAAGACAAAGAGCTACCAGAAATCAAAGACAGCTATATTAGACTGTGTCCCATTCTTAGTGCACCTAAGTAAGTATTTGAGAACTATATGTTTTACCGAACCAGGTAAAGTACTGACCAAAATCATTACTTTATTCTGTAAGTTATGTTTCCTAATAGTCTAAACTCTTGAATCCTTTCCTCAAAGATGACTAGTTTAGCACTCAAAAGCACTGTGGAACACAGGCAAGAAACTCTGATATCCTGTAATATCAAATTCCTCAGATTCCAGTCTTGAACCCGAATTAAAATTGATACATGCCTCTAAATGATCAGCACTGCTTCATACAGACTTTGCTATCTTATCCAAACAACGTGGAGGAACCTGTGAAGTCTGCAGCCTGTAATTATTGGCCAAACCAGCAGCATAGCTCCCATCTACAACTCATTTGTTTCCCTGAGTTAACAAAACCCTTCCTTACCTTCCATGTTTGCATATCCAATAGATACTGCTTGCTCAGCACAATTAGCAAAGCAGGCAGGACAAGGGGCCACTTAGTCAGCTCTGTGACAATAGCTGACACAGTTCAAGCAAGTAAAAAAAATCATAAAATACTAATAAACATAACCACACAGACTTTTTATACAACAGACAGGCCCGATGAAATAGAAGTATAACACAATCCTCCTACTGATACCAAATGGCAATAAGAAAATGAAAAGCCTGTGTCAGCCCAGTGGTTCAGTGTGGTGAGGTCTAATTAGGCCCATATTAGATTCTCAGGACTATCATATTCCTCTGCTGGGTAAAGAAAGGGCGAAAAGAAGGAACAACAGTAACCATATGGATAGAAGGTACATAGTGAAAAAAAAGCAAAGCAAACCAAACAAAAAACACCCATAAACAGAAATAGAATGGAATGGAATGGAATGGAATGGAATGGAATGGAATAGAATAGAATAGAACAGAATAGTTCAGTTGGAAGGGACCTACAATGATCACCTAGTCCAACTGCCTGAATGTTTTAATGCTCTCTAATGATGCAACTCAGGTGAACTGCAAGAGGCAGACTTGTGTCGTCCTCTCTCCCTGCTGCAATCAGCTACACCCAAAAATATCTGGAGGGAAAATGACATCTGACACAGCCATGCTAAAAATGACCCAAACTAAGAAGTGGCAACTCTGAGGGTGTGGGAAAGTCTGCAAACAAATCACTGGGTGTGTCAGATATACAGACGCTAATATAATGCAATGATTACTATGTCTCTGCTCAGTGAATATGTAAAAGTGAGCTTGGTGTTTTAAGAACCATGCACAATGACTGCTGAACAAACTCAAGTCTGGGTGCATTTGCCTAGGAGCGGTACAACATTCGCTGTGACCCTAAAGCGTCATGGAACACTCAGAACATAACTGAAGTCCAGAGACACTAAACAAATCCAGCATGGCATCTATTTCTACATGGAGACTTTTTAGATTGCTTCTAAGTATCACAGAACTGGGAAAACTGCTTTTTTGACACCCATGAGTGAATTTCTCTAGGAGCTTCACTATGGCTACAGGGCCTATTATTCCCCACCCTATTGGTCACAAGATGCAGCGTGTATGATCCACATCAAATGGCAAAATCCGGCCCTAGAAACAGACCTCCAAAATGCTGGTGAGAACTTCAGTTTTAAAAGTCCAAACACATAAGAGAGCTCATGGACTTAGGGTCACACAGAGTAAACAGGAAACCTAGAAAGCAAAGCTTACACATCCATGCAGCCTGGGCTGTTCCATTACAAGCAAGCAAACAAACAAACAGATAAGTAGGTAGGTAGGTATATAGATAGATAGATAGATAGATAGCACACTGGAAAGCACATACCCCAAGTCATGCAAACAGCTAATGGCCAGCCAGCAGAAGCAAGACCAAGATTAACAGTGAGAGAATTTCTAGTGGAAGTCAAAGAGTATTTCCCATTTCTCTGGAGGCATTGCCCCCCAGTCTGGCACCAAATTGCCCAGCTCTCTCTAGCTTCTTTGTGAATTAAGTTTATTCCTGAAAGAGCTAAAGAATCCCAAGAGACCATGACTAATGAGTGCTCAAAGGAAAAATGAAGGTTGCCTATCTCTCCCCATCACTGTGTAACCACTTAGTATTGAGCACCCAGAATTGAACACAGCGTTCCTAGCGTTGTTTCATCATAGCTCAGAGATATTTTTCCTCAGCAGGCTATTTGGATCAAAGACTTAAGGCAACATCTCTGAAAGAAAAGACAAGGCAAAACACAGAGGGGACATTTTTACCATCTGCTTCCATTTTAATTTGCTGCACTCCCACATGTCACCAGAGCCTGGAGGGTGGTCAATTGGATTCTGTGTCATGTGCATTCATGGGAGTATAGGACTACAAGGTCATCACGTCCTGTTTCTTACAATCACAGACAACTGCTTAATAGACGTGTAGTCCAGCAGACTCCACAGCACATTTATTCCAATGCTGTCACACATTAATGTAAGACTTTTCAAGTGACCAGTGGGAAGCAAAATTAGGTAAGTTTTTCAGTCTGAAGTGAGGCAGCCATTTTCACTCTTAGTTTAAAGCAGTTGACAATGACAAATTAGGTATTTCATTCTACAGAGGTATAATATCATCTCCCTGACCTCTGATATCTGATTCTAGAGATCATAATTTAGTCCACTCTTATTTGAATATTCATGGTCTGTGGATAAAAATACATACAGCCACAGATAATATTTTTATGTCAAAGTGAGAAAAACCAAAATACTGATATGTATGTAATCTGAATTGTATGTTGATGTACCTTGCAAAAATCGAGGCCAGTAATTGAAAAATTGACTGATGAAGCAGCATTCTTAAACTGCTTTTCATTGAAAGTACAGCAATACTATATGAAAATGTTAATATATTATGTCAGGTCAACTCTAGCTTGTATTTACAGTACTTTCTTAGATAAGGCTCCCATTTCACAGTAGCTTAGCTACATTAACAGATGTGTAAATCAGAAAGAGTATGGGCCTCTGGAGATGTCCCGATAAATGTGAACATACTAAACATCACCATGGTAAGTAAGCAGGGGATGAGGCAGTGAGGAGTTGCTTGCTAAATTTTGCCTGTGTTCAAACATAAAATGTGTCATGAAGGGCACAGTAGGACATTTATAGCTTAACACATGTCCCCCAGCAGGTACATGAAGCTATTCTAGATAAGCCCAGACACAGCTGGAAAACAATTCATGGGTCCCCCAAGGAAAATTTCACCTAGTCAGAAAATGCATCTGTTTTTCTCCCTATAACTCAGTAATGGTGAGTGCCAAAGACTTGGCAACGTTCACACAGACTGCCTGAATTCTGCTGATGATGAAAGGCTAAGGTCAAGCTTTGTACTTCTGTCATTGGCAACACATTTCAGGGCCTCTACAACAGAGCCAGAGAGATTCACTCATTGGGATGCCTGACCCACAGGGCAGTAAAAGTATGAAACAAGCAATGAGGGCAAGTTCATATCTCAGTAGGGCACAGTTGGAAGACAGTTCATATTGGCAGGGCCCTAGCATGGTTGTTACTCTATCCCTGCATAACAGTGCAGGAGGATGCTGACAGATCAGAGCACAGGCGAGAACAAAACCAACTGTCTCTCTGTGCATTCAGCTGTTAGAAACATAGTTTAATTGGTTCCCTCTGTATACACGGCTGCAAAAGTAGCAAAGGACTAAAGTCCCCTCATGTTTGGTCAAGATCTTGCTTTCTTTCATCTGTTGTGCAGATGCTGATGGGGTCGCCTGCCTGGAGGGGGTCAGGATTCTGCCAAATAGATTTAAGCAGAGTACTTACAGTCCAGGCATCCCAGCTTAATGGTCAGTGACTCAGTGAGAAAACCAAGACTGTCTGCACTAGTGGATGGCCCCATTCCTGACAACGTTTGTAAGGAAGAATGGTATCCTGGCAAACCCTCTCTACAGATGTATGCTGTTTAATCTAACAAATAAACCCATACCACCTAGTTAGGGCAGAACTCTTAAAATCATTACCTGCAGTACCTAAGTTTCATACTCTCAGTGTAGGCAAAAATCTAAAAAAAGCTTGGAGAATAGGAAGAAAAACTGGGGATTATAACTTGAGGCTCTGGGAAGCCAGAACACAGTTATGGGGGAGGGAGAAAAAAAGTGGAGGAGTACCCACTCTGCAGTAGGGTGATAGACTTGCATTTTGGGAGAAGTATGATTTTGCTGAATATATGGCTTGTCTACCAAATGGGAGACTAAATGCGATATGATGATAAAGATGTTGTTATAATATTTTAGTTTAATTGCTATAGCTTTGTTAAACTAACACTTCAGAGGACATAAAGATAGCTAAAAAAATGGGTCTCTGACCAACCTGCAGTGAGAGTATTTATATGATAGTACAGATCTATAGACTCCCATCAGGTTGCAGTCATCTGAGAAAGCTGTGCCTCAGTTTCCCAAAATGCTAAATCCATTAATACTTCTAAAGTTCTTATAAATTTTCCAAAGGAAAGTGCGGAATGCAAAAAATAAATCGCTAACTTTATCTAACTATATATATGTGACTTATCCTCACATATTTGTATAGTGTATCCAGACAAGAAAATATTCTCATCATTTAACTCCTACTGGTTAAATAGGAACAGCCCATTGAGATTGCCCCAGCTCCATCAGAAACAATCTGGCTAATGAGCATACAATACCCACAGCATTCAGGGTTTGATCTTAAACCAGTGGAAAGTACAGAACTTACTGTATTGTAGGCTGATGATTTACTGACTACATGTTTTCAGAGGAACTGGACTGCTGTAACATTCTTGGGGAAAAAAATAGCTTCATGTTAGAGGGAAATCATGTTACACCTCTACAAGAGTCAGGAAACTTCTACACACAGATCAGCAGAGGCAAGGATGCTTATACAGTTCCACAGTAGTTTCATTCCTTCTTGAAAAGGTTGCTCCCTTTGACCTGACAAGGAAAGGAGCAGAATTGGTGGGCTGATGCAGAGCAACATGGAATTCCCACGTATTTCTGTTACAGCCTTCTGGAGATTTGAAAGAAAACAGATGACAGTGCAGTACCAAGAGCGTGCAAAGAGATTAACAATTTTTCAAAACCAGTCTGAAACACCTAAAAATAGCCTAGTTTTTTTTTTTTAAAGCACTGAGCTTTCCTGGAAAATGGAAGCACCCCAAATATTTGTTATTTATGAAAATATCAGCAACAATCACACTATTGATGAGTAAGCCTGTTTGAAATGTTCAGATTTAGAGAAATATTTAAATGCAAAAGAAAATACAAAACATTTCTAAAAATAACTGGAGGGGGGTTAGCAAATGAAATCCTTTCTGCAAAAAACTGTCACTGCTTGTAATCCACTTTTGAATTGGGGAACAAGGAGAGACGCTGGTCGCTTTTTTCACTGACTAGAAGACACAGACAGTACTAAAAATGAAGGTACAGTTTCTTCATGTGCATTCTTGACACTTAAAGACTCTAAAATGTGAATACGTTTCTGGAGGTCTGTGATGTACCTGGCAGGTTCCTCAGCCCACATCTTACAGATATGACTGTTTCTCCCCTGTAGAATAGCTGAAACATCAGAGGATCTTCACAGTGTTTTCTCTCTCGAAGACCACAGAAATATAAAAACGAGTACATAGAGTCAGATCAGAAGTCCGTCTAAACCAGTACCCTATCTCCAAATAATGGTCAGCTGCAGATGGTTAGGGAAAGCATATAAAAATACTATATATAGCATATAAAAATACTATAGATCCTACCCCTGCTCAATCCTTTTAGTTGTTCAGGACTTGGAGATGGGAGTAAAGCCAGATTATCACGTTTAATAGTTACCAATGGACCCATCCTCCAAGATTTTTCATCTCTTCCCACAGCTTTGTCTTGGGAGAAGGGAATCTTGCCACGTGATATTAAACCCTTGAAATGTATCCTTGCATGACTTCTTCACAATGAAATCCAACCTGGATTGTGCTCCTTGGCAGAAATGTTCCTTCTCCCTTTTGGGTGGGTGTGTGCGTGTGTTTGTGTATTTAATTTATGAAAATGTTCTGGGAACACATCTTCAGATCAGATCTTAAAAAGTTAAATTGGACCTGACCACTTTCCTCAAGGATGAACAGGGCACTGTGTAAATTTCTGTCTCTTAAGACTTCGTGGCTCATTAATTCAATTGTTTAAGCAGCTAAAAACATCGCCCTTCCAAACAGCAAACAAAATACGAAGCCCCCCAAATCAGGCTTGTTCACTGCCTTGAATAATAAAAGCCATAACAGTAAAAATGAGTTGTTGTTTATGCCTCCCTAAAAAAAGTAATATACCAAGGAGACAGAAGAGAGTTGTTGGGTCTTACAAATCAGCTTTGTCTCCAATTCAAAGAAGAGCTGGACTGGACCATTTGTCTTGGGAGAAGGGAATCTTGCCACGTGATATTAAACCCTTGAAATGCATTGCCTGAATTTAAGTCATCTTGGGACACAGTGAAGATAAAAATACTCTTCAACAAAAACAAATGTGAACTTCAAAGCTCATGAGCAGAAACATCAACTTCAGTGATTATTACTTCGAAGCCAGCAAAACTGGGAAGTGAGCAAGCACTTGTTATTCAGGGACGGAGCCTATTCCTCTCTTGCTGGCAAAGTTTTTCACAGTTCCTCAAGGTTACCTCTATTCCCATTTTCACACAGTCCAAACACATCCTTCTGATCTCCAGCTCCCACTTCTTGAATTACAGCAAGCCTTCTGATCTCCTCCCTTTCTTATCTACTTCCTTCTTTCCACCTTAAGTCTCTCTAATTCCTAACTCCAGAGAAACCGTATCACTGGTATAAGCCTGCCATACTCTCAGAATAACTTTTCTACTAAATCAAAAAAACATGAACTTCTCCTGGTCAGATTTGTTTCTCCATGTTGTACCAAGTCTAGAAAGCCCCTACTACTAGAAGACATTATCTGACACCATAGAGATCACCAGAAAAGCCATAATCTCAAGTGTTGAAATACCATGTGGAAAACAAATTGAAAATATAAATCTAACATGGAACATGAACTTTGGGCAACATACAAACCGGACACAAAGCCTAAGGGAGGGAAAAGCCTGTTTGACCATCATCAGATTTAACACACATCACTAAGAAAGCTTGAGGCTGCACTACCAATAGTGCTGCTCAGTGTGTGATGTGATCATGGGCATGTGGCTATGTGGTTCTCAGCAAATCAAAGAGGGGCACGTCCTGGACATGTCAAGAAAAACAGAATATGAGTACAGAACTGACATACCAAAGCTTATGGGAGCTTCCGGCGACATGGGACACATTCCTCTGTGACTTCTACTGCTGTAAAACAGCAGTAGCTCCACTGACCTTCAGAGAGTTACACTGCTGTAAAAAGTATGCGAGAAGAATCAAATCCACTGTGTAGATTTGCCCAAGTCAGTCAGCCAGCATTTCAAAAGTAGCTTATAATTTTGGCTGTCTCAAATTTTGAGTGTCTTGGTGCCTTAACAAGACACTAAAAATAAAGAGCCAAAATTACAGGTTACTTTGCACAACTTGGGCCTCAGTTTCTCTGGACCAAATTCTGATGCTACTTGAACTTACTTGTTATTGAAGCCTGGAATAAGTTTCCTGAACAATATGGAGCTACAAAAAACTTTCACTAGAACAGATGAGAGCAGACTTGCACTGCCTGTGCCTCAGGTCACTCATTACCAGTCTGAAGACACTGGGCCAAATCCTCAGCTGGAATACATTTGTTATAGCTACATTGGCGCCCCCATACCTATTTGCACTGGGTGAGAATCCAACCCAATAAATCCCATTTAACTAATTTGCATAGCATTATGAAATTTAATACCTACACAGAGCTTGGAAGATAACAAGTCCTCAGCCTGATAATGACTCAGAGTAGTGCCAAACAGAAGTAACTCCACTGTTAAGTGGAACTGCAGAAAGAGGAGAAACGAATCAGATCTATTGCATGTTAGTACATATACTGAGTCCTACTACTACCAGTTTTCTGCAAATGCGTCCGTTCAAAGGAGTGTCATATTAGGGAACACAACTGGTAAAAAAAGCCATGACACACCACTGTCAATCATCAACACAACAAAAAGCATGGGAAAATACATGTAAACTCTTTCATCCAATGAAAATCAGAGCAGTCAGCTTTCTTTTAATTTAGGAACACACTGTGCTTGCCTGGGGGCTGCAGGGGCAGGGAAGAGAGAGAGGGTCAGATCTCCATAGGATTGACCCAGGTTTGAAAATTCACAGCAATTAAAGTGCTGAGAGCCAAACCTCCCACACATCCTTCCACTAAGTGTCAGGAAATGGTGTCCCCTGATTGCTCAATCGCTAGGTCAGATGGCTGGCCTAGAGGGACTAGATGGGTTTCTGGGATTCCACTGGACCTTGGGGAATTTTATGTCAACTAAGGCAGATAGAGCAAAACCAAACTATCTGGGAGATGCTTTCAAGATGCTGTTCAACTCTTGCCGTGCCTCCCTGCCAATAAAATACAGTCAGTGCATGCCATGTCTGGGCTTGGTAAGAAAAATTTTTGCGACTGATTTCAAGATGAACAGAATGATCTCCATTACACATAAGGAGCACAACTAAAATAAACAGCAGTGATAGCAGCACACAAGTGATACAGTGTGGTAAGGCCACTAGGATATCCAGAGAATTTGCTTACTCAGCTCTGTGAAACCATGAGACTGCACTTTGTAACACATAATATAGACTTTTAAAACCTCAGGGTTGCACTGTGATTGTCATAAGCTCCAACAGGGAATTGTTTTCTGTTTCACAAAGCAAAACTGAAAAGATGTCTGCCCTGTCCATATTGTATTTGTTTCTCTTGCTTCAGGGTCAATGTCCACCAGTAGAACTAGCAATTTCCTGGCTGGTGTAACCTCATCTAAACTCAAGGATGCCGAGTGATGACCCATGCTTTCTTATGAGACACTAAATTTATCTCCTGCCAGATCAGTATCTCCTTCCCCATTCCTCCTCCCACCTTTCCACTCAGTGTGCAACTTACCCCCTGAACCACGACTAACAGCCCACAAGGAACTTCCAGACTTGCAAACTCCTGCAGGTAGTGTCACTCACTAGTAGGATGCTGAGCTGGAGGACAGAGAGAGGAATTGTGACACAGAAAGGAAGCAGTCAGTTTAACACACCCCAAATCTGGAATTATCTCCTCCTTAGTTCCTCTTCTCACCCTCTCAACTTTTAGTAGTTCTGTATGTATTAGTTCTGTATCGTCCAATGCACTTCAGACAGACTAACTGCTGACCCAAGTAAAAGTGTCTGTGGCTCCCAAACACTTGTCTTGGCTGTGACAGCTCTCAAGCTTTTATTGGGGCACATAGGTTTCTAACAAGTTACTACATTTCTTAAGGATTTTTTTTTTTCACATTGCCAGCCAATGTGACTAGGCTGTTGCTAAGAAAATAAAGCAGTTTCTTGGAAAAGGAGCTGCTAGGCTACTGGAAACAAAATCTAATAAGAAATAAATGGGGGAGAGGAAAAAGATTCTGATATGTCATGGTAAAGCAGCCCAGATCCCAAACCGATTCCTTCCAAGTCTGGAGACTTCACTTCCAAAATACATCCCTGCAGGATCTGGCTCTGAGAACACATGCTCCCTTACACGTGCAGTCATTACGGTTGCTTTTTCTCCAGCTCAGCCTAGCTTGGTTTACATGGCATGGCATGGCATGGCATGGCATGGCATGGCATGGCATGGCATTGCTTGGTGAACATCTGCCTAGTAAAGGCTACCCCCATTACATTAGCCAGCACAGTGATTACATCAACCTGCAGTTGCTTTCAGCACAGCTAACTAGACTTGCTCAATTTCATTTTGCAGGGGAGATCCCTGCAAAACTCCCTCCTAATCCTCACCTTTCCTCCTTTACTTCCTTCTCCCAGCAACCCACTCTGCCACCCTCAAGAGGAAAAGTATTTGCAGACTTATTCCATTACCAAAACAACTCAGCCCAGGGAGCACTGACTCGCAACAGCCTTTCTTGTGACTGCTTGTTGGCTGAAGCCAATTACTAACAGCACAGTGCATTATATTGTGCAATTCACATAGCTCCTGCTTCTCAGCCCAGCTTTGTGTTTACATTCAAGGGCGTCATCTCTCCTTCCAGCAATCACACAGACCAAGCAACTTCTCACTGGCAAAGAGCTTTCTAAAGTTACAAGTGCTAGCTAAGTATGTCAGCTTCACACAGGAGGCATCAAACTCTTCCATCCACCTGGGGAAATGAGCTGTTTCTGTCATGGGTCTCATTAGAGAAGATGCCAATGAGGAGGACAGCTGCCTCCACAGCTGTCCCCAGAACCGCTCCCATCTCTACACGGAGAATGAAGAAGGGACATCCAGGTGTGGGGTGAGGGAGGTAAGGTTAATTACATGAATGCAGCACTGAATTTTAATTGTAAATAAAAACAGCTGAGTGTCCCACTGAAAACACCACCTTCTTATGGAGTGGGCTTGGGAATCTCCAGATGGCTGAGGTAAAAAAATTAAAAAAAATTATTAAGAATCACTAGCTTTCCTGGGACTTGCACCATGTGTCTGTAGCAGTACCTCTGAAGGTTTTTCACAGGGAGATTCTCCCTGTAGTAGTTGCCTCCTTCATGTATGACCCTGTTACAGCTAGTTTTTGGATGTGATAGATGCCTCTTTCCTCTGCAGAAGCAGTGGGTTCTTTGGAGAGCCCTTAGTATCAAGCTAGTACAGGTTCAAGATGCTAAATTTGTCACATCCCATACTTGTGTTAGGATCTGTTATTGTCAGTAGCCTGGCAAACAGAGTGGGACAGGACTTCATTGTCAGGAAGCCAGGAAATTGCCCGTCGTCCTCATAAGGAAAGAGGAACTGCTTGCTGCACAATACGACAAGGGATTAAAGAGTTAAAAAAGAAATCCTGCATTGTGAAGTTGCCTAAGGAAGTTGCGTTTTGCCTAGGGCTTATTTGGGATTTTGCTGTCCTGCTACCAGAACATGAAGGAGCTGAATTTCAGTTAATTTTGTAGTCTTCGAAAGATACACCCTTCCCTCCCTCCCTCTCCTTCTCTGACCTCCCTCATCCCCTGTCACCCCCATCCACATACAGAAGAGTGCAAAAGCCTGCACCATCAGCCTCTGCATACCTTTGGGAGAAGCAGTCAAGCTAAACCTGAATCCTGTGTGCTGCCAAGCTGGCTTCAGGATATTTCAGAGGAGAAAAAAAAGAAAAGAAGAGAAAGACAAGCAGTACTTGCAGGGATTTATTCTTGAAAACAAGCAAAAACATGAGAAGAGTTGCTGCAGCAGCTGCACTTACACTGTAGTGTCCGTATCTCTGCGCAGTTCCTCCCTGCAGTCCTGTAATCCACATAGAGAAATGCTTGTGCTGCTCCTCTCGCTGGCTGTGCTGTTGTAGTGAGACTGGAACTGCTGCTGTTTTCACTTTCAGACCAGCCTCTCTCTCCAAATCCTCTGACGTCAGACAGCCTCTAAGAGATATTTATGGAATGAACAATCTAAAAGTTTCTCTAGGTAGAGTCCAGATTGCAGTTTTTTGGGATTTGTAATTTTTACACTTTTGGATAGAAAACCCCTTCAAGGGGCGTCAGGGAGGAAATGGTGGGGAATTACAGATGTGGTTGTATAAATCCCTGGCAAAAGACAATCCCCGTACTTTTCTGCCCATGGCATATTATATCCACACCCAGGATGTAACTATCTGTCATGCAAGTCTCCATTTGGAAAGTGGTATTTTCTAGTCTCTCAGCTGTGCCTAAACAGTGTTTGAATCAAGCCTGGCAAAGAAGTCTCCCCCCGCCGACACACAGACACACTCCTAGCCCACAGCTTTCTGCTCTGTCCAGAATTTGACTGGATTTAACCAAAACAGGAGTGAAACAGCCCTTCCAAGCATCTTGTCCACATCCTCTTTCAGTTTTGCACTAACCCCTTCCAGCTGGAATGTTTTCCCAGGCATGTGGGCCAGCTTCTCTCCTAACTTCAAAATACCTTCTGGAAGAGTCTCATCTCAGATGAATACCAGCTCAGAAAATTCATTTGATCTTTGATCTCTGTTATGCTCTGCCTATTTGCATCTCTATTTCTATTATTTCTTTGGTATTGTACAGTATGACATGCTTCACCTGCTGTGAAAGCCACTTACAGTGTTACGTAGAAGAGAAGAGATGTTAGAGCAAAAACTGAAGCCGAAGTGTTAGCATTAATGTTAAGCAGTACTTGAAGAGTGAAATGCTCTCATGGTATAATCCTGCTGAGGCAAGTGATGATAAATGTGGACTGATAAGACCTCTTTGTTTTGCATTTAGGAGCTGAGCTTGGCTATAAGCCTCTACGTATCAGTAGTCCCATCCAAGAGATGAGGAAACTGAGGTCTGAAGGTGAAGTGATATATACTGAAAGTCCTTGAGTGAGCCTTGCCTGATTACAGACCGACCTTTTTAAGAAGTTCAAAACTTATTCAACATTTTCTGGAGGAGTATATAAATGTGCTGCTATTATAAGCAACTGTTATTTTTTTTTATACCCCATCATTTCCATTTGTAAACGGTTATAAGAAGTATGTGTCTTGGTACCACTTTTGGAGATGCAAGTGCTATTTCAAAATGTAAAGCCAGGGTTCTTTTCTGTGCATCTTACTGGCAGAGCAGATTTACCATTTGGGACTGTGTGGATTAGTTTTTTCATATACATATGCTTTCTCTTTTCTGCTTTACCATCATCACCTTTGGGCATGAGCCAGGACTCTCTGAAATCATTAAAAATCATCTGATCAACTTCAAAAGGCTTAAAATCAGGTTTGCCCTGACAATTTTCTAATGGCAGCTAGCCCCATATATTGCCATATCATCACTATGACCAAAAGCCTTGAGATAAATTCCAGAAGAAAATGGTTTTTCTTTGAAAAGATTTCCACCTTTATACTTAAAAGATGGGTCTAAGAATCTGGCAGATGCAGGAACAAGAAAATATTCCCAGCCCCAAAGCAGTATTCTGTTGAGTAAAGGAAGTGAAACGTTTTCATATATAATGAAAAATAATAAAAAGAACACAGTTTTGACAATGCAATCCAAGCATTGAACAAGTGGTGGTGTTGTCCCCTCTGGCTATCAGATTTGCCACTTGTCTACTTAAGATCAACAAGGATAACTCAGGGCATGAGTCCTCATCCTACCATGCTGCATACTACTCTTCTTGAAGATCAACTCTGGCGTTACGCTGCTACCTGTGGCAGCTTGTTCCATAGATATCCACAGGGAACTCCGAAGGGCAGAGTGATTCAGGGCTTCTCTGTAGGATACCAGAGCTGTTCCTTATGGGTAGTTCCACCTCCCAGCAGCTTTCATTGACTCAGCTCCTGTGGCTAATAAACTCTCTAAAGCACAGTAAAGGCTCCTGGTGTTTGCTAAAGATGAGATGGCTATCCATGACTCCTGCTTCCTCTGTTTAATTTATAGAATTATATTACGTCTTCTCCCTAAAGAGTGGAAAAGGAGGAATGTGGAAATCCTGACTATCAGACAGAAGTAAAGCATTAATTATTACAGCCTGTCTTACAGCGTGACCCAAGCACAAATGGGATTTCTTTATTTCAAAAGACTTTGCAGAAAGATTGAAATGCCAAGAGACTCAAATGCTCTGAAATGCCAGGAGACTGAAATGCTATTTACCCATACATGATATGGACAATGACAGTGAAAGCTGCTATTAACCTGTGTCCAGTAGCACATTTCATTTCTATCCTGAAGTGATATGCCTCTTAACATGTAGTTGTTAAGGCAGAAACACCTATCCTGCCAGAAGTGCTACAACGTTCCAGTTACTGCGGATTAAGACAGTATCTCTATGAACCTGTTGCATTTCTTCATGGAAATGAAAGGAAGCATAGCCAGTTGTATCATTGTATATTCATAACCTCTGCACTGAATCACATAAGACTTACTTCCACAAGATGCAAAAGGAGTCCTTTTTAGAATACAACACCACGAAATGAAGAGCACGAAGATCCCATCTGCAGGCAATCTGTACTCCTGTTTCCTATACAGGAGAACCCTCTCAATTGGTCTGGGAGTGTGCATGTGGGAGCACAATCTGCTCCATTTTAAACATAATTTATTTAAAACAGTACTTCTCCCAAAAGATACTAGAGGCAGGCACTTTTGGAGGGTGAAAATCAACTTTGTGCATGGGACCAACACAAGCATAGGTATTGCTCAGCCCTAAAATAGAGAACAGAGTGAGGCCCTCTGCATCACTAGCGCATGACTGACAAAACAAAAGAGCATGTGTTCCTCAGATCCAAAACAGTCTCAATACATGTTCACATGAGCAACTATAGCAGTCCAGTTGTCACTCCTTTAGTGCTACATAACAAAATAATAAACCAAAGGAAATGAAACCATATTAAAATACTATTCTTGCTGCCATAGTGGAACAGACCATTCAGTTCTCTAGTCTAGTACACTGCCTCAAGCAGTGGTTAGATACCTGATGATTCAGAGCATGAAGAATGGAAAACACACTACATCCAGCCAGTTGTGGGCTGGAATATTACATAAGAACCTGGGGGGGGAAGAGGAAAGAGAAATTCTTTCTTGAACCCCACAGTTGATCAGTTTACACCCTGAAGCATGAGGTTGTTTCAGATGCTGGGTTTTTTCCCTTGCACTGGTATTGCTATGGATGTTATTTCTGCATATATTTCAGTTTTGGGAACCTGCCAGGTTTTTTTCCAATCCACTGAAGTCAGGAAATGCAAAGTTATGGCATATGTTCAAAAGAATAGCACACACCAAAGCATGCAGAGAGTTCTATCTTTGTCCTCAAATGCACACAGCCTTGGCCATAGTTTTTAAATCCACCCGCTGATTTTCCTTTCATTTTGCATGACAGAATCCTATTCTCTGTGTACTTTTGGCCTCCAGATTTAATTGTCCACTACACTGACCAGAGTGAAACCACTTACAGATCTCCTAGATGTCTTCATTTCCAAGGCCTGAAGCAGTACCATGGCTTACCAGTCAGTTTGAGTGATGGGAAGGGAAGCTGGTGATGTGCTGCAGATACACATGTGCCAGCAAGAAGGATCATTCTAAGACACTGCCACAGCTATCTTTGTCCTGTGCAAGGGATTATACCCTGCATATCAGGAAAGGGGGAAGGAAACACTTTCCAGCGCTGTACCACAGTGTCTCTTCAGCCACACAGGATCGTGCAGAGGATGGTAAGTGTCTGAGTATCATAATCAATGCATGGCACTGGATAAACCTGTATTTACAGCTAGGCAATGAAGGGACAGTATTTTAGACTCAGTTTCCTCCAGTATTAAAGCCAACAAAAAGTGAGAATCAGGGGAGAATGAGGCTCACACAACTGAAGGAGTGCTTCCAATTAAAAGTAGTGCAGTGTTAGAATAAGACTTACAAAGCCAGCACCTCTGCTGCACACTGTGACTGAACTCAGAGACTGAGACTCCCCAAACTAAATTTAGCAACAGTCTTAGCCTTGATGAACAGTACTCATACACAGGGGTAGACAGAAGGCAGCATGGGCTGAGAACACCCTGCTTCCAACGCTGGCAGAAGAGGAGGCAGGAAAGAGAGAGCTCTGTCCCACACAGGGAGTTGTGGCTAGGCTCTGACTCCTTTGCAGCAGTCAACTAGACCAAAGAGAATTGAGTAGGCCAGACTATTTGGACAGTTGTAAACTAAAATTGTTCTCCAGATATATAATATCAGAATTAAACAACATTTTTGTAATACATCACAGCCCAACTAGCTATTCCCAGAGCTAACTTAGATTCATTTTGTTTTCCACCAAAAACTATATAGCAAATTCAGGTTAACCAGGGTCCTTTGAGAGCTTTGTGGGACAACAGTTTCTTGGCTTCTTTCATACACATACTGGACTGACAACTGTTAAAGCACAGATGCTTCAAAGAAGCCAGAGATACAACTTGGGGGGAAAAATGTATGCACATAGTAGGCAACCATGCAGACAGAAATGCCACCAATGATATACCATATTAACAGCAATCATCATGTGTTACAAAATATCAGGGGAGCCCAGGTAAGCAGAGTAAAATTATGTGGACTGTATCAAATTTAAGTGTCTTCACTAGCATAATCTTTTTCTTTTCTTTCCTAGACATTCTCACTTCTTGCAAAGGATTTATTTTTAAAAGACTTCAGGAAGCCAACAGAGCCTATTAGACTAGCAATTATCCTGAGTCACTTCCTACAATGGTTTAAAACAACTTTTCAGAAATCCTCTTCTGTGGGCGTGGATGCAAGTACATCAGTGGCCCACAGAGTTGAATCAGTAAACCTGCAAGGAATAATGATCTACAGCTATCTACATTATATTTTTAATAACATTGAAAGAATACCAAGGTTGGAAAATCAAACGTTGGAAAATGACAGATACCAAACACATTATGATATGGATATGTTCATCCATTACCCATATAAAACAGCTGTGGCAGGACATGGGATGGGACCCAGTTGCCTGCATTTTAGTTCAAGACATTTAGCTCAAGACAATTCTCTTTCTCCTTGCAGCTCTTGCCACAGCTGATGTGAGCCTGATGCTTGGGATGAAGCAAGTATCTATAAAATACAGAGCTGGTGCTGTAACTTTGGCACTTTTAAGTGCTTTGGTTTACTACTGCTTATGCTCTTTACTGTTCTTTCTACATTATTTGCGAATTAAAGAAAAAAAAAGTACCAGTTCCAAAACTTTTGCATATGTAATCCTACTGCATTTAAGAGATATCAGTATAATCCCTGAAGTCTCCTGAATACAGGAGTTTTGCCTACTGCTGTCACGTCACCATACTGCTCTCCTCTTGTGAAGTTGCCATTTCAAGATGTAATGCTGCTTGACCATGATATATACAAGTGTCTTCTCAGGCAGGAAGATATAAGAAAGTTTTTGAGTTCTGCTTCCGAAGCATGGTACAGTATTATGAACATAGGGAAAAAGACTTGGCACAATTATTCTTAGAAGATACATGAATTGTAGAGACTGCTATGCTTGAGCCCCAAGTTTTATTACCAGACCAGCCAGAAATGACCTCGTGTATCCTCGGTTACCTCACCTGCAGAAGAGGGAATTATAACAGCCTGCCTACAGGATAAGAGCACAGGATCTTGGCTGATAATATCAAAAAGCATTTCATAATCTTTTATAACGTAAGAAATGAAACAAGCAAACAGAACAAAATGAAACCATAACATTTAGGTATTCTGTCTCCTTTGTACTTATTAGATAGCAAAAATGAAGAAATAATTCTCATGTGATACATACATTGTGAACATATGTTTCTGTCACCTGCCCAATAACCTATAGAAATGAGTAAACTCACAAGATTAAACAGAAAGCCACTGAACTCCGGATTTTAGGTTTTTTTCTTTCCAGGTAGAATAAAATCTGGCCTTATAAATGAATGAAAGTTTGAAGATGGAATACTGTTTGAAGAATCCAGTTTTGTGCTGGACTTGGGGAAGGGTAACATATGACAGCAGTATAATCAGACTTCTGGTGAAGACAGGCAAGAACAACAAACTTATTCTAAGAGCACACTGACTCTCCAGGGTCTTAGTCACTATTGATTTAGCCATGGTTCAACATATTCGATATCCCACAGCACCAGGTTTTTGTGTCTGAAGTAGAGCAAACAAAGCAATGAGACTCTGAACAGCTATGACTGTCCTTAGAAGAAGAGACAAGTGCTACTTCTACATTATTTTCACAAACGCTACACAGAATTGGGACTCAAATCCTATGAATTCAAAGATTGGCAAATGAGTTTTGTAGCCTCTTTAAGAGAGGAGACAGCTGTGAAGAAGTATCTTGCAGGCACCTACAAATACTGACTTTGCTGAAGACGCTGAAAGTGGGAGTGTGTCAAAGGAATGGGCCCACAGCTGAATGGATTGATCTGAGTTCGGACTCTTTTGTCACATCGTCTTTAAACAGCAGCAGATGCAGAGACCAGAACTGAGCAGAGGAAGCTTAAAAGAACTTGAACTGTACAGAAGAAACCAGAGGGGGGTTAAAATTGTCCCTGGAGCACAAGAAGGAAAAGAGGCACCTCACTAGGGTAAGTGCAGGATTATATTACGTAATGGGATGGCTATTGTGTTTCACACAACAAAAACCCATCCGAAACTTCACTAAAACCCAATGAGCTAAAAATTCTAAAAAATAAACCAGAATAACAATTCTCATATGTCTAAACCCACTGATCTCCTGAATCCCTGAATGTGTTCCTTAAGATCCCAAAGCAGTTTGAAATAAACAAAGTTGGCATGCTCAGCATATTCTAAGACCAAGATACAATGTATTGTCAAATGTGCTCTAAATTAGTCCATTTTGTTCTGATAGACCCATTTATAGAAGAAAATAGACCATTGATGAAAATTAGCAGTGGTGAACCAGTTCAGATAAAACTTTGTGAACCAGTGGCACAAGAAAAGGCTATGTATCTTTGATTTGTCATTTCCTTTGATTATTTCAAGTATAGACAGAAAGGTGAAAGGCTTAAACAAATAATTTTATAACTTTTTGTGTCATTTCATAAAATTTATGTCATAAAAAGTGTTACTAGCAGATTTTTGTCCTGATTAGGTACAGGAATTATCTAAAAACTAAAAGTTTTGTTCCTGCACTTTTTTTTTTTCCAAATTAATTTGGCATATCCAGGTAGGTGTAATAATTTAATTACATTTGGATCAACTTAGTCAAGACATTAAAGTGGCAGTGTGTATAAAACACATACATATGTTTTAGTCTCTTTGACAGAATTCTTCAGTTCTCTGGGCCTGTTCCTTCATCTGCAAAATGGGAATTACAGAATTGAGTGCTTGACATGGATGCTGTGAGGTTAATCTCATTCCTCTTTGTAAAGACCTGTGAGGTCCTCAGACTGGAAAAACTGAAGAACAACAAATTTATTCAGTGCTTGTGTCTCTGATTCACAAGTGTGTATGAGATGTTGAAGAATAATCTTACATGAAGACGCACCTTGCTTTATCCTTCTCTGTTCTTAGAGTACCTGATTTGACAGGGTTTCAGATACTTTGTTTCATATGGGCTAAAGACAATAATCAAGCAGTTATTTCTGATGATTGTGCTTGTCTTCCTGAATACTTTGATAGAAGGAAAATTCTTTTAAGTAATACAAGGAAATGGTTAACACTTTTCTGTGTGCATGACATGTCACGTTAAACTAACATAAGTTACGTGGAATTAGCTTACAGAAGAGAGAAAATCACTGGTATGGACGTAATTATATAAGTCTTTGTACACTTCTCTGATTTGGGATGCCAAATGTATTGTTTCTTAGGACAGGAAAGATGCATACTAAAAGCAAGTGTCAGAAAGGCCAAAACAGTCAAACGGATGCACAAAATATAAGATGTTGCTTTCCAGAGACTATACTTATTTAAATAGTTCTCAAATATACAAGTGGAGAAGGCAGTAACAGTGAATCCCACTCATCTCTTTTAATACAATTTCCAAAATTCAGAGTCCTTATTCTTGCTTTGAGGAGGAAAGGACTGCCAGGTTGTGAACAGCTTAGTCAAGCTCTCTACACTTCTCTGCACATTCCACTACAGCTGTTATGAAGTTCTTCCTGCAGGACTTCTATACAGTGAGAATGAAATGCTGGTGCATGGCCACTGAATATGGAAATTTCTGGATCTACTGGTACAAATTTATATGCAGATAGACAAGCTGAAACCCTGCAGCACAGATAACCCGTACTATTCTCTCCCTAAGAGAACACTGAATTTAGTCTTACTTCTGAAAAAAATCACTTACTTCCATTCTCAGAAGTATTTTTATGTCAACACAGAGAGTTTTATGGATAAGAACTTTGCTTTCATAGTTGAAGGAGCACTGTCTGGCTCAGGACTGTTTCTAACAGCAAGCAAGTTACCTGATGTTACCAGATATTACCAACAACAAAAAAGCAAATGTTTCATCATCAAATATTAATACCTTAGAATTGGCAAGCTGTATAGATATATCTTGTTTGATTAATATTTTATTGAAGAATTAAGATGCTAAAATGGAAGGATGCCACAGGCTGAGACATAAGCAGTACCACCAGTGGTCAGTGGTACTGCTGATCAGTGGCCCCAGTGATCAGGGCTAGGCTTGAGTTAAAGACGGATACAGATAGCTCTGTAAGGGTACCACATTCAGGGTTAAGAGGATTAAGGTTAGAGGCTTCACTGGCAAATGTCAGGGACTTCAAAGTTTAAGTTGGTGTTGGAAGAAAGAAAAAGGTAGGGCTAGAAACAGTTCAGGTAGTGGGTAAAAAGGGCCCTGTATGAGCAGGCAGAAAAACAGCTCAGGAGGAAGGTTCTGGGACACAGATAGGAAGCAAAAAGGGGCTGTCTGGGTTCCCTTACACATGTAATTGGTAGGGCACTACACAGATCAAGTTCATGTGGGAGTCTTCAGCAAGTGTGAATGACAAAACCTACACCCTCAAGGAAATTGATTATGCCATCTGTGGAACTGGTTATACCTTACTTAGGCATAAGCAGGACTTAGTAGTAATCAAATGGCAAACTGATATATTCCCGAGAGGACTTTTGGGGTGTATTTGCTCTGTATTTTGTTCATTTTTTTATGAAAACACAAGTTGCTCATAAGTGAAATGCTCAAAGCATCTGAATACTCAATATAGTATAGTGACATATATATAATCATG
>NW_009197147.1:51426-64007 GCF_000690835.1 Fulmarus glacialis
ATATAATGTTAATTACATTATAAGAATTATAATATTATAAAATTACAATAATAATATTATATGGTTGGAGGCAAAAGGCATTTTCTAAAGCCTTAAACATACGATAAGATAAAAATAATACCATCTTAAATGATTTGAAAAATACATTGTGGGCTGAAAGGTAGGACAGGGCCAGCCAACTTGCAGGAAGAGACTGGATTCATTGTGTGGGGACTGCTGAAAGTGAATTACAACTAACAAATTACCAACTAAGTGCTGGCATGTATGTCTGACTTACTTGAAAAAATTAGATGAAGACACTTTTGCTTCCTACCCAACTCTGAAACCTGATGAAAACTGCTCTATATTACACCCAGCCACAGTAGCCCTCTGAAGCCATTCCAGAAGTGCAGGAGCTCTGGAATGCAGTAATGTTTGTAAGCAGTAGAGGGGATCACAAGTGAGTGGCTTCCTTCACGTAGAAACAAGCCCTCTGAGGGTAATTAATTTATCTGAGAGACTAGTCATGAGCATCCTCAGAAACTAGGGAATGTAAAAGCAATCCAAATGCAAGAGAATAATTAGGAATTGGTGAATGAAGTATTTTGTGAAACTTTGTGCTGGCAGAAGAGCACAAAGCAGCTAACTGGGACAAGGATATGTTTTTGGCCACAAATAGCTTGACCAGCTTCTTTTCTTCACACTGGCGTTACAACTTTGATTTTGTTAATATCTGTAAATCTCTTTGAGATCTTCCAATGGAAATTACTATTCAAGTTTTAAAAAAATATTATATAAAGCAAAAGTTACAGTGCCAGAATATATACAATGAATCTATGGGAAATGATCATTCTTCCATGTTTCAAGAATTGTTTGACAAGTTTTTAAATTATTTCTCTGGGAACTGGTCTGGCTTAAATGTGTTTATCCTTTGCCTTTTGTTAGCTCATGTTTGCATTTACTGTCCATTAATAATTGATGAACACAACAGCCTAAGGTACTTGATTCTTTTATGAACTGTAGATAATTCCACATTTCAGTCCTACATAACATCAACAGCATAGGGAAAAATGGAATGTGGCAAGAAGCCCAGGAAAAGGCAAGTTGAGTTGGATTGGGAATTAGCTGGAAGGATAATAATCCTGCAAGCCAATATTCATTAAGTAATTTTATGTGCAGTGGAAGAAACTTATGATACACACTTGGCACCTGCAGACTTTAAAATGTACGAAAAATATTTCAGTAACTGTAGAAATTAGTTAACAATTGTGATACAAAACAATTATTTCTAGGGTGCCTCGTGCCAACATGATTCAGTTTTACTCGGTGTTATTCTGGAACTCCAATAAGTAATCTGAAGAATTGCTTATCAGACAGTCTAGCTGTTTTCTGAGATGTTATACAATCCTTCCTACCATTTTTTCTTTTGCAGCCATCATTTGGACTACATCCAAATCACACTCACTTCAACGATGTGGGATTAAGCTTCTGGAGGTGCTTTAGCATACGCTAGGGCCTAGATAAGGCCTATGAGGACATGCAAAAACATCACAACTGTAAAATAAGAATTTAAAATGTTCAATAACTAACAACAAAAGCAGTTAAAAAACAGTGTACTTAAACTGCCCTTATGGATTAAATTCATGTCTGTTCTTAAACTATTTAAACTGAGCCAAAATAACACTACCCCCTTCCAAGGTTCCTTTTGTGGCTCATCATTTGCACCAAACTGTATGTTTTACTTATGCAACCTTTCTTATGATAAACCATTCAATGGATACTGCAAATCATATGAGCTCCATTGCAAGGTAAATGTTATATTCCTAGGATCAGTTTAGTGTGTTAAACTAGCCATGTAACTCACCTAGAAGGACAATTTCTTTCTCTTTAGACCACTCAAATCATTCTCTCAAGTGAGACTATTGGAGTGTCCCATTTGACAATGATTGATCCTACTCCATATATCCAGATTTCTGTTCATTAGTGAAAGAGGTATTATTTACCTGAAAGTAAGCAGTAGACAGGGATTTGGTTTTTGTTTCCTTCCTTTTTCAAGTAGCGTTTCTTGTTCATGCATCTCAGTGGATCAGACTTGACCTCTGTAAATACAAAAATTTTTGTAGGAAGTCCTTACACATCTTACTAGATTTACACAATTGGAAAAGTGTTTTTTTCTTAGTTCACAAAATCATAGCTTCTTCAATGACAGTAACTGCTAACAATCTTATCCATTGTGTTAAAAGCGAGTATCTATGTGCCAGTCATTTGCAAGAAAAATTATGTTCTGAAGAAAATCTCAAAAATGAATTTATGTTCTGCTGAAACTCGTTATTCATGGAGGCAATCTGATATACGTATTGACCTATGTTTTTCTCGTATCTAGTACTTGATGTTTATTAGCTTTGGAAAAATCTGACTGGAGTGTGTACAAACCACTGCCCCCTCCTGGGGGTCACAGAACAATGCAAACTTGAGCAAAAACTGCAGAGCTCCTGATTTTGTCACAGTATCTCCAGTAAAAGATAATAGTAATAGATAAAAGTAATAGATTAATAATAACTTAACATGAACAAATGCTGCTGGTATATATTTGTCTGTCAAATTACCTCCAAGATCTTTAGGAACCTCACTTTCTGAAACAAGGATCCACAGTGTATAGAGTGTTGTCGATGGTGTTTATAACCACCATCTTGGTTATAAACTACATGTGAAAGATCAAAATTCTTGACAGTGCTTACAATAAGACTTTGATTCAGTGAAGAAATAATGGAGATAAAGTGCACTACAGTTATTAACTTAGAAAAGAGGGTTTATTCTGTTTTCAGCTTTGGTCAATTTACTTTATCTCTGTGCTCTTCAGTCATACATGAAAAACAGGTAAAACACATATTGTCACTTGTGCTTGTAATCTTAGAGTCCTAGATTCAGTCTTAATTTGAAGAGGATTTAATTCCAAATGCAAGACAAATGAAATTCACTAATTCGTTACGTGCTTGGGGATTCTTAAGTGAAAGATGCTAGGAAAGTCTAAACAATGACTAAATACATAATCCATGGCCAAGATAGAGATATAAGATCAACATTGGATAAATGAACATTTTATGTCTTAATACAGTGACTCAGACAGGAAGTCTGCCTCTTCACATTGGCAAATAACTGATGTCTGCAGTCCCTGGATACCAACCCTTACCCATTTATAAGATTTCTCAACTGTAGATGCACAACATCAGCATGTGACAAAATCACCCAGCCTTAAATGCATCTGGCATTTGAGACCTGAATGAGCAATAGTAGTTGGCTTCTTTTAAACCAAAAACTGGACATTGGAAAAAAAAACCCAAACCAAACTAAAACTCTTTTTTTTCTTCATTACTTGAAAATAAGTAGTCTTGTAAAAAGAGAAAGAAAAAAAAAGACTGTAAATACTGTTGCAATGTGCTTAAATAAGGGCTATTCTATTTGGTTTCAAACAGTTCAAGAGCACTTCTTAATTTTACATTGCTTTGATGTTAGTCCTCTACAAGTCTTTTTTTTGTTTTTGTTAGTTTGGAAATACTACTTTCCGTAGCTATTGGAATGCTGTATGCTTCACTAACAGCATGCATATATCCCACCTATTCACAGAATTATATGGAGGGGAAAACAGTATTCAAAACCAAACTCTGGGGAAACCAGCTACTTTGCAAATGACAGCACATGAACACAGCTGCATTGATTTGTGCGTTGTCCTGTTTGTCCCTTGTTTACCACAATATGCAAATACATTCAAAGTTTAGTGGGAAGGTTGGTCTTGGTCTTTTAAGGTATTTAGTGGCTTGGTACTGCAGACACCATTTTCTCTGGCTTCACTGCAGGCTGAGCTTGCACAATAGGACACATTGCTCAATTTCTCCATGTCTTAATTTTCTCCTCTAAAAAGGCATGTACCAACTCTGCAGCTAAACGCGTTAATGTCTGGCATGCCTGGCTGGAGCATATTATTATATCCATGTTGAAGCACCAGTGAGCCTGTGTAAGTACTTATGTATGCTCATTATGGCAGCTTCTTGAGATCAGTGTGCCCGGGAAGTATAATTTCCCTTAGTTTTAGTTATGCTATGTTACTTAGATTATGATGCAAACTTTTGCTTCCTTATAGATGGCTTTCTGTTCTTGCACAACTCCCTTCATCTCATTGTAGATACAAAGGTTTCTCATGTGCTCACCTACTCAAGTACTAGTCACCCCATCACCTTCTGATGAGATCAACTATTATCCTTTTGTATTTTTCTTAATTACTCACTCTCCTGTGTCTCTTCACTCTCCCTACACTAACACCATACTTCAGTCTTTTCCAACCAAATAAATAGGCAGACCAAAAAGCCCTCAAGTGGTCTGCTACCTTTGTTTCCCTTTGCCTCCAAAGCAATACTTAATTTTCCTCTCTCCTTTTCATTTTTACATTACCTAAAACATGCAGCTTATTTTTACTGTCTGGAGTTCTCCTTTACACTTATATTCTACAGCTTCCTTCAATATACCTCCCTGCATCATGGCCTCTATTTTCACTTAATGATAATTGTGAAACTGAAATCCAGGCCTTTATCCTTACCTTTTTGAACTACAAAAGTTAATTTTACTCCATGGTTGTAATCACCTTCCATCACATTGTTGTATTTTCCTCCTACCTAGCCTCAATGAATGAAATCCTCTTCCCCTGCCCCCACCCTACACACAGACTCTCAGAATGCTGTTGCTAATATCATGCCTTCAGTTACCACTCCGATTATGCTGCAGGTAATTGTGCCTCCTCCAGTAACTCTCCCTTCTTTATTACATTACTTTGTTTGTCTTTACAGTCCTTGTCCATTCTGTAATACCTTATTCATGACCAAGTTGCAGATAGGTTTCTGTCTATGATCAATCGATAGTATCAGCTTTATGTTACGCTTTCAAACAAATCTTTCCCTGCTTTCTGCTATGCTAGTTTTCATTCACGAAAAGAGCTCTTCACAAAAATCTGTAAAACTACATAACTATCTTTCTTTAAATCCTCTTTACGGTAATGTCTGTACAACAGCTTGATAGGAGAATCCTAGCCTCTGATTATTGTGCTAATATTATCTTATCCATGTTATTTCCTTTATTTTCCTCTTTTCCTGCATTACCTCCTGTCCTAAACTTGGATAGCAAGAGCTGTTTGGTACAGGGATATTTCTCCTTTTTTTTTTTTTACTCTAAACTTACCCAGTGCCCAACAAAACTTCTAATCCACCGCTTCAATTTCTAAGATTTATTATAAATCAATGATGACTAATAATTATGTTTCATAATGTTCCGTTGAAGCTGATGGGATTGTAATCCTTTTCAAGAGCACAAACTAGTTATACAATGACTATAAAAGGAATTATTTGTTGAGAAAAACTGAACATAAGAATCTAAATTTCTCACCAGTTTTCAGATCAAAAAACCCAAAACCCCACAGCCTTTTCTGCTCATGGTGACCTAGCATTTTATCTGTCCCTTGGTTAGAGACAAATCAATAATGGGCTTTGGAAGGTTTCATGACAAAATAACAAATAAGAAAAATTATAATGCTAAAGATAAATGTGGGAGGGAGGTAGAGAAAATTGTGCAGATAACATCAGCATTGCATTAGAAGTATGTTAATGTCTCCTGCATTTCGTACATTGTAGTTTGCAACAAAGGATGCAGTTTACCATTTAGAAGATGAAAAAAAAAATTAAAAAGATAACAAACTTGGAAAAAAGATTTGTTGCCTGTAGCAGTCAGAGTCCTAAGGATCCCTAAATTTCTCCATGGAATTTTGTTTCACTCTAAAACAAACAAACAAATAAATACATATATGTATACATATACATAAGCCCTCCGGAGGATATTTTAAGATTTTCTGTCTTTGCTGAGTCTACCAAGGCATACATTTTTAGGAAACATATAAATGTGCTTGGTAAGAATGTCAGAACAGCAGTGAAATTTTAAGGTACTTTCCAAATGTGACTTTAACATAAATGAAGATGTAGCACTGTTTCCTAAGAAACAGATTGTAACAGTCACCTAAAAGACAGAAACATCCCTGCTCTTCTCATATGGGTGGACTATTAAAAGCTGAACAAGGCAGTTTACATGAATTTACATTTTAACACTGAAACACAGGGAAAAAACAAAGGTTATAAGACTTTGGGATGGTATCTGAAATATTAAAGAATATTGCCACAACTTTTTCACATTCCATTCAAATATGGAAACATAAGTTTCTATATTACCACACCTTTTACAAATAAATGTTGTACTCTTTCTGGCAGAGCTCATATAATATACTCAACAGATATTATACCTAAACTTAGGCCAAGTTTCAGATCTTAAGTTCTGGTCATTTAAGAAGGGTTTCTGGTCATGTAGAAGATACACATTTGGCACTAATGTTTCCAGGAGTTGGATGATGAGACAAACTCAGACTTTGGCAAGAGTTTTGGCCCTTCATCCTGTCCGGTTGATCTATGGAAAGATTTTAATGTTCTAACTTCTAATCATTATCTCAGCCAAATGACATGATAGTTGCCAAGAATAAGTAAAATCTATGAAAAGTAAAACTTTGGAAAAAAAAGAAAGGACTTGAAAGTTTGGTCTATTATAAAACTTACAAAGCTGTTTATTTGGAAGCATATTAAGTTGCTAGGTGACATAATGGAGCACAAGTCCTTGACCTGCCAGCTCCAGTATATAACATGACCCGTATTATTTTTGTAATCAGAAGAAAACTACAACGGTAAAGGCAGACGATTAGTTGTGATGTTGTAACTATTAATTCAGAATGCAATGGCTGACCTTTTTAAAACATGTAACTGCCAGACCCTGTAACTCATACAGTCACATAATTGTTTCAAGCCTATATGTTGCTTGTGTTCTGTGGTGCACTTTCTCAAATACTGGAGCTGAAGAAAGTTTGACAGTTGTATCTCTGAGGTTTAGCATAAATGCAAATGCTGAAAATTCTTCAAGTACAAGGCGATTTCCCAGGGAAAACAGAAAGAAGATCTTAAAAACAGTAAATTCAAAGTAAACCAAAACTTTTCAGGCCTCCAGCATAAGATGCAATCTCTAGACCAGTACATTATTTGGAACGGTTAGCTGTCACCTTCAGGCTCCATTTTCCAAGACTTTCTTCAAAGCTGTAGGAAATACAAATGATGAAAACAGTTCCTTTTGTTTGGTACTAACAGAAAGATGTCCTGCAATTCCTGCATCTTTGTAATCAGCTCTTTACCTCTAATAACAGGCTTCTTTTCCAAATCTTAGGAAAATTTTAAAAGCCAATTTAGTTCTTTAGCTAGGCCTCAGGAGAAGATTATTGTTAATCAGCAACTCTGTAGATTAAAAAAAATGGCTTTTGTTCATCATATTCCTCTTGTATCTTTCTACCTTATTTTCTCTTAGAGGTTGGAAATCTGCTGTTCCCTTTCTTTTGTTTTTTTGTTTTATTTTTTAATTTTTTTTAAGTGTGAAGTGTTGCTTCTAGCAAGCAGTGGACATGGTGTATAGACTCATCACAGTGGGGACTCTAATCAAGTCCCTGTTCATTTGAAAATTAAGTTATATCACGGAATAGTAAAGAGATTGAGACAGATGTCTTAATCTCTCTTGGCTAACAAAAGTTTTGTGTTATTTTGGGGTTTTTCGTTATTATTTTGTTACTTGTATTATTTTTACAGCTTCAAACAAAAGAATCAGTTTAATCAATCCTTTAATTAGGTTGATAGTTTCTGTCCTCATATGTACCTATACATACTACTTTGATCATTTATATAACTTTTCTGGAAAAAGAACGTTACTTTAGAGAAAATTTCCCTGGGACTAATGCTTATGAAAATGTAGCAGTCATATTAATACCCACATTACTTCAGCAAATAAGATACTAGGAGATAGTAACTATTATTACAAGATATTAGGATATTAGGTGTTTTAATAGGTCTCCATATGTCTTCATTCTTAAATGCGTATCTCTCAACAGTTGCAAAAATGGGAGCCTGTTACATTTAGGGAGGTTTAGATTGGACATTAGGAAAAATTTCTTTACTGAAAGAGTGGTCAGGCCTTGGAACAGGCTGCCCAGGGGAGGGGTTGAGTCACCATCCCTGGAATTGCTTAAAAGACGTGTAGACATGGCTCTTAGGGACACGGTTTAGTGAGCATGGTGGTGTTGGGTTGACGGTTGGACTCGATGATCTTAGAGGTCTTTTCCAACCCTAATGATTCTATGATTCTATGACTTTTATCTTCCACAATGGCACAAATTTTCCCTTACTCAACACTTTTCAAATCCTATACAAAAATACTCACATATAAGCTAGTTATAACTCAAGGATACAAAAAACTAGAGGTTATCTAGCTTGAAATTGGAAGTATCTTTAAAGCTATGGAATCTGACCTTTTGTATAACACACAACATAAACCTTTGTCCATTAATTCCTAAAGCAAATCAATAATTTCTTATTGAACTAGAATCTCTCAAGGACAAAATGAACTCGTTTGAAACTGCTTTGGATCTCATGCAGTACTTATCAGTACTTCTTGCTCCTAAGCACAAGAGAAGCTGCATTCAACTTACTGAAGTAAGTGCAGACAACACCTGACTTTGTTCTTAAGTTGCTGGAATGACTGAACCAAGTGAGGAAAAATTTTGTCATTTCTTTTCTTGACCATACTTGAGTGTATGGGTTTGCCTTAAAAGGATGACATAAAATGCTCTACCAGCTCTTACCCTTCAAGCTTCTCAGCCTTCTGGTGAGCAGTAGTGCCACTGTTCTCTTTGAAGCAGCAAACATCTTTCTTTGCTGCCACTGCTACATTATTTTGAACTTTGGATTTAAATACCTCAGGAGCTCTACATGAAAATGGAAACTACGGTGATGAGATTTAGAAGAACCATATTCAGTTTCTTACTGTCTTCTGTACTGGACAAGCTGAAGTAGACAAATACCTTAGAGACTAGGGAAATGACAGTCAGTAAAATGAGAAAGGTTGATTTCCTACAGATGAAACGAAGACCTAAAGAAGCACAATAAGATAAATAATTGAGCTGTGGAAGTTCTTTGACCTGGAGATTTTTATTTTATATTTTCTGGGAAATGTGCAACTGTTGACTGAGCAGTGTATGCTTGTAGCTTTTCAAATTACGAAGGTGACTGAAGGTTCCCTACAGCCTAAAAATTACAACTGAGAGCACGGGTTTTTTAACAAACTCCACATTATCCATTGACAGTGACCTTATACAGAAGACAGATATACATTACACCGAGGCATGGAGATATTAGCATGGTTAAGATAACAGAATAAGGTGAAGATGAGTTCCATCAAGTGGCTTGGGTTGGACTACAGATGGATTCGATGATCTTAAAGGTTTTTTCCAACCTAAATGATTCTATGATTGGGGGAAGAGAAAGTACTCACACTGTCTTCGCCTTGTCATTCCTAGTATGGTTCTAGAAAGACGTTTCAATGTTCTTAAAAAAGACTTTTTGGAAGAGAGGTTCTTGATTTCACCTTCTGGGACAAACCTCTGCTAACATAAATAATCATGATCTCTTTCAGAACTTTATCATGTTTTCTCCAGTATCCAAAAGGACCAATCAAGCACCTAATTTTCTTCTGATTTCCAGTCTGCATTTATTCGCATTAAATTATTTCCATTTTTCTTATGTCTATTTTAGAAGACTCTTTCGCTTCCACGTCAATTCCCCATAGCGTATTCATACACATGCATATACCCTCTCGTATTTAGCCTTTGCTAAACAAATCAAGTTCTATTGGTGTGTTCTCTTACAGCAAAACCTCCATCAGCCTAATCATTCTAGTAGCCCTTGTATTCAAAAACTTGAAGAAATAAAAAGAACTGACCATAAACACACACAGTAAGTACGCTGAAGGTCTCACCAGGACCCTGTACAATAATATGAATGCTTTGTTTCCTTTGTAGGACACATTCCCAATTCATTGAAGAACCACAGCTGCCTTTTTTCATTGGCAGCTGTCATCTGAACTTCCACAACCAGAAAATCTTCTGACAATTCTAGCTGAATGGATTCCAGATTGTAGCAGAATGTGTTGTCATTAATCCTCAGTCCTACATGCCTGCCTTGATTTTGCAACTTATACTACATTTAATGGTTATCCGCATCTATTCCTCTAATACTCACAGTCATTCATCTTCTAGATACTTCGATCGTCTTCAGCACACATGACTCAGCCATTTAATTAATTAATATACATTCCCATTTTTGGCACAAAGTTATTAATTAAATTATTACATAAGATCTGTCTCCTCACAAAAGTCTACTAATAATCTCTTTACAGCCCAAGAATACCCTTTTTCTTAACAAACTATAATAGATGACCTTTAACTAGGTTCTCACCCATCTTATAATTCTTCCACTGATCTCCAATCTTCTGTGGTAAACATACCACATACTCCACTCAATAAGATAAACTGGATAATTTTGGTGCTCAAATTAATGATGCATCTTTTGTTTTGCAGAAGGACCAGTAAGCCTAGAGAGTGCTAATTCTGAACTGGACTAACAAGCCATTCTTGAAGGCAATATATTGTGAAGCACAACATAGCAGCTCTCTAGCATTTTTGCAAGGACAGTTGTGTAATAAAAGGGGTATTTTAGAAGATAATTGTGAGTCCTTTCTGTTATCTTTGTTCTTCTCTTGCTGTGCAAGTGACCACTCTGCAGGTGGCCCAGGATTCCTTCTCTCCTTTCAGAAATCCAGACTGTGCTTTTATGCTGGAAGCAGCTTGAGTCTGAGATGGCTCATTGGCTTCTCTGTGCAGGCCATATCATATTCAGACTAGTCCTATTCAAACCCAGTTGGGTGTCTCTTCACTGCACCATTGGTTCAGAGTTTACAGTTCAGACTGTGTGTTGAAGAAGGACACCTAAACCCTTTGCAGATCAGACTTTGTCTCAAAAGCAATATAGTCTAATTCACCCAACTCCATATTCCAGCTACTGAACACCAGCAGACACAAAATGGCTTTCCACACGCTAATTGCAGTGTTTCAGTGTCCACTGCCCAGTTACTTCACAATCCAGCCAAGCTGCTAAATAACACAGTTGACTATTACATTTGCAGTTTTCCAGGAATACTGTACTCTCCTGCATCTGTTTCAATACAAAACCAAACAAAACAACAAACACACACAGTTCCTGGCCCTTCAGTTAAACATCCCAGTTCTTTCAGAATTCTGGGACTGCAATTATCTACTCTTCCCTCCCAAATCCCCGTCTCCCAGACTATATCCATTGAGTTCTGTGGGTTCTGCTTCCCCCTTGGCTGCAGTTATTTCCTTCTCACTCTTCCTTCCTGTCACTCCTGCCTCTAACATCACCTTCAGCATCCCCATCCCTACCGACAAGGGACAAAATTTTTTGTAGTTTTGGAGCAATGCTGAGAAGATCCTCACTATTTATTCCATTATCCCATTCCAGTGTCCTGTTTTTCCTTCACTCTCTATTTAAGCACCAAGTAATATTTTCCACTTGTTTTCATTTTTACCCTTTTGACTTTTGCACTCGACTTTAGCTGGTGATTAGTCCTTTCCCATTTCATTCCCTGAAGGCTCACTACTTATGCCTCATATGCTTTCTGAGACAGCTATTTGTTCAGTTGGGACAGAAAACCTTTCCCCTACTGTTTTTCTTATTTGGAATACAAGTTCAACATACTTCTACCATATCTGAGTTAAAGAAATTTCTATCCTCCTCTGTAATCAAGTCCCTGATTTTCCACTTAATTTAAATCAGTGGACTTGTACTCACTGTAATCTGATCTTTACCACTATGTCTCACCAAAATTAAGGCCAAAATAGTATCATGTTGTTTGTGTGACTTTTCAGTAACCACTTCACAGAATAACAGGGTCCTACTATTACGCCTCTAGAAGTGCAGCTCTTGTAACAAGACAATACCCTCTATTTCCCTCTAGCAGTTTTTTCAGAATCTTTACTCCAACCCTTTTTATATTAGAATTTTAAAAATTGATGTCTTCATTGCATGTAATCTAGGTATTCTCCCCCGATTTCACTTCCAGATCTTTCAACTGGTTAACAACAAACACTTCTCTTGAACCAAGTGGCCTTACACGTGTGGTTTCAGCCAGAGGAGGGCCACGTGGACGCGCAGGTAACACACAACCCCACCGATCTGGTGGGGAATTTCTGCTGTGCCAGTGGAGTGATCCACATGTGATATCAACACCGCACCCCTCGGTCGGGCAGTGTTTACAAGCTCCCTCTTCTCACAGCCATGACACCTCGGCCTCTGGGAAAACAGCTGGTGAGGAATTACCGTTAATGGCCACTCAGGCAGTCATCCACCTGCGGCAGGAGGGACAGCCACTCCTTGCAGATGGAGCCCGGTTGCTCCTTCCTCCTCCTTCTGCTTCTCCTCCAAGCCCCTCCAGGGAGCAAACAGGCGCCCCGCCAAAGCCACCCGAGGGCGTGAGGTGACTCGGCGGGAACCGAACCCACCTCACAGGGGCCCGCGGCAGTTGCCGCTTCCCGCCCGCCGCGGTGCACGCTGGGTAGCGTGTCGTGGTTA
>NW_009197148.1:0-13812 GCF_000690835.1 Fulmarus glacialis
GACCTCCCCAGTTAACCAGAACTGCTGGTTAACTGATATGCCAGGACACACCTGTGCTTTGGTGCATGGTACTGCACTGCATAGCATGCTTTTTCCCAGGTATGTGGAGCTCTTGGATAACAAAACTGCACCTTTTAAGAACCTGGACAAGTAATTTGGGACAGTACTACAGACATATCATCCCTTTTTTAGCTGGTTGGGGAATCTACATAGAAAGGTGAAGAACTCAATAGTTTATAATTTAGATGCTGTCAAAGACTTCTGCATGCCTAAGTCTTCACTAGGTCTAGTCCTCAGTCTGTGCCTCAGAGAAGTTCATTACTCGTTTTTGTGGCTAAGTCTGTGGTTAGTCCAGCCTTGAATAGAAAAACACAACCCAGTAGGAATCAATTAACTTAGAATTATTTAATAATTATTTAGTTTCCAAACTACTCATAAGCCCCACTAACTATCCCCAGTGAAAGACTTACAGACTGGAAGGAAACAGCAAATTGCTACATGAGCTGCTCTCAAACTATAACCTTAAAATAGGAAGTAAGGAAAGCAAAGAAGACAAAGCACAAGTGCAGCCAAACTCTTCATTGCTGCCATTCTGTAAACAAGAGCTGTCTTTTGTGAGAGGTCTCTACACGACATATTAGCCATATTGAGACAGTTTTGAATAACATTAGGAAGTCACTATGGTTCTGCCAGTTTTACATTGAAGCTTTTTCAGTATTAGATACATCTTGAGGCTTTAAATATCCATTAAAATGATCTGTTTCCTCACATAGCAAAGTAGGAAAGGTATTAAAAAACCTGCTGCCAGCTTGAATTAATGACTAATCCAATAATGTTCATGCAATGCCAAGGCAATTAAAATTATTTTTAACATTTTAAAATTTGCATTTAAAAAAACTAACCATTTTTTCCTACCTTCTTTCCAACCCTCTATTTCCCTCGCAGATAAGCTATATTCCAACCCTCACTTCTTTTTTTCCCCGGGAAATGATTATGTATTACCTTTTAAGGCTCTAAATCAGCACTGTAATGATACAGTGAAATGGCTAGCTCATTCCAATAAAAATATGGTGGTAGAATCAGACTGTAAAGTTGTTAACTCTTCCCTTCACACTTCACATTATATTGTATCTATGAACATACGAGCACATCTATGAATGTGCAATTTTAAAACCTGCAAAATCAAAGTATAATCTACATATATTTAAAATAAATCTTCCAGCTAACATAAAACATAAAACTCTTTTCCAGAGAGACAGTTTTCATATGCCAAGTTAGGGGATACTTCTCTGTTCTCATGTACTTCAAATTTTTATTACTAGCCAAAAGTTGTACTAGGAGCAAGAAGAATGGAAGTGATGGGTGTCACAGAAATGCTTCTCATATCACAGCATGCAATCAGCACCAACAGATGTTTAATTTTTCCTTTAGGATGGAAGTATGTTCATCCCTGTTGTGATGAAATGTTACAGGTATGTTGTTAGGTAAGAGGTCTTTTTAGAGTACTTAAGGTGAGAAGTATCTTTATAATTACATCTTCCATATATCAAAGGAATAGAAATTTATTATGTGCCCTTTAACTCATTTATTAATTACAGCATGTCTTTTAGGAAGACATTCAGTTTTCAATTCAGCGTGATAAAAAAAGTCTACCACAGTTCTTGTTAAACTGCCTCAGTGGCTAAGTACCTTCAGTAACTGTCTTATTTTGAATTATAATATAAACATCAATTTCTGGGTTTGGTAAACTGCCTCTTTAGATTACCTCCCTACCTTAAGGTTAGATATTTTATATTAAATCTGGAAATTATATTAAACCCCTGATCATCTGTTTGTGAACTATTCAAAAAATTATTATTTATAATGGCAACTAGGATTAAAATTTAATCTCTGATATCTTTCCATAAATAACAGGAAACTGAATAGTTTCCTGAATGGATTTATCTTTTGTATGAATATCCAGAAACATACAGAGAGCTTTGAAAATATGCATAATTTTTTTAATAAAATAACGAAAAAAGATAAAATTCATGTTCAAGAATACTGTCTACTTTAAAAAAGAAAACAAAACAAAACATAACATCATCATTATATTTCATGCCTACATATGCAAAAGAGGGTGATCTCTTTTACTATAGATTCTTCACAGATAGGGAAGGTATATTTGGTCTGAAGCCTAAGTATCATGATTCTCTAGGGCTGTGTTTTAAAATGCTGTAATGTTGTTTAATATTTCACATCCAGCATATCATATACTTCACAGCAAAATATATATTTGATCTATTCCTACTATACTTGGCACCACTGCTTTCATCCATCCTGCATGTCTACATTGGATCAATTCTGCTTTTCATTTAAGTGAGGGTATTCCATTCAGTAAGGCTACCTGAAAAATATGGATAAACTGTGAAATGGCCACTGCCACATTGTCAGCTCTCTTATACCATCACTGAGAGGAGGTTAGAGAAGGTGTTGCCCTTCTAAGTGCACTCTCACGGTTTCCCATTAAATTTTCACCTGCCAGTGCTAATTTCCATTTATAACACTGAAGTTCTGTCAGTGCTAGTGTGGTGGAGGTAAAATTAAGAACCTGCTTTCAGTTCTCCCCATACAAATTAAGTATAAACTGAAATCTGTAAGTAGTGTTAATTAGTAAGCTCTTCTCTGATACTGCAAAGACAAATTTTGTAAAATTTCACATTGATGTAATTCTGTAAGTAAGTGACTTACATGGCTAACCAGGTCTAACCTAGATTAAAGTTAGAATCCACAACACAGATAATCTATTTAGCACAATGTATTCTGTCAATGTATTAAAAAATGTTCTGCATACTTCCTTAATAATTGATCATACAGAATAAATGCAACATTTCTCACCTAAAAATCAAATCAGAGGAAAATTTGAGATTGTGGTAACGGTAACTTATGCTGTATTTAATAGAACAGTTTTTCATCCCTTTGTGTTTGCATTAACTGCTCAAAGAATCTGCACCAAATTAATATGTTGTTAAACCACTCACATTTGGGAACATCTGATATTATTTAAGCTACTTATTTTGTTTATTTTCAGAAAGTCTATGTATTATAATAGCTAAGACATTAAAAAAAATCGTAAGTGGGTTGTAGTGGAAAATGAAAGATCTTGCCATCAGCTTGAAAGAGGTTTGACATACAGTTGTCTAAATCCAGATTTTCTGTTTCAGGATAAAGGTTGATGATTTTTTCTGAATCAGAATGGGAACAAATCTTTTCAGAATTCCCATCAAACATAAATGCTAAAAACATGTTGGTCTTCAAAAGTCTGATTTTGGAAGTATTTGTGGTGCCTAAGAGGACTTGTTAGCTAACCCTTGTCATAGATATATTAGGCAAATTCATTTCTCATAAGAGGTCACATTCTAGGTCACTCTAGGTCACAGTCTTCCTGTCCTTTATATGCTGTCTGCCAATCCCATGCAGTTGTCCATGGTTTTCTCTCCACCATTCTCTCAGTCTGTTACCTTACGTGCTAGGAACATGGGCTATTGACTTTTGCCATTGTTTGTGTTGTGTTTGACATTCTTCTAACTGACAGGGTCTGTCATTTCTCTAGCGAGGTCCAGATGACTTCAGGGGATAAAAATGTTTTTCTAGCTCATCAGACTTTGCTTTGTTACCTGGGAAGATGTTTTGATGGATCCAACACTAGCAGATAAGGATCCTTTTCTGTTTGCCCTTGCCATCAGTTTCTTGGATGTCTTTCCAGGGCATTATGCATGCCTACTGCTATCCATTATGTTTTCAGATTCCCAGATGCCGATGAACCACTTGAATTCTCCTGCAATGTGTTGCTCACTTCCTGAGTCAATGTCAGATAGGTCAGAACTTGTAAAATCTATCTTTAGTTCCCTCATCACATTTTTGCCCTCCAGACAGACTCTCTCTCAGAAATTTGGAAATTAACCTTCTGCCATCCATATATTTCCTACACCTGATCTGATGTTTTCTAGGTCTAGTTGAAAATTTGGTGAGGTTATATGTCTTCTATATTGTTTGCACTCTTCTCACTGTTCAAACATATGCCAAATAACTTGCATACCCAGACGCTAGTCTACTTATGTCCAGAGTGAAACATACATTTTTCTTAGGTCTGCTCCTAAATCTGCAAGGGCTACCCCCAGAGTCCCCTCAGCAATTGGGCATTTTGTTCCTTAAGATCTGTCATCCATTCAGTATCCTTCTTAGTAATTTCATGAAGTAAGAGTATGGTAGCAAGCTGATAGAATCAATATTTTGCTTTTTAGAGCTATCCTTTAGAAATTTTCTTGTTTGTGCTGCCTTGCCAACAGTTGTCAGAGGTAAAATATTTTCAATTAGAGGAATTTTACTTAAGTTTTATTGGCAATTAACACAAACTTTTGATTACTGATTCAGGTACTGAGAAAAAAAGGAAAACATACACAATTAAACACTAACACTTTTTTTCCCTCTCCCCAGGCTCAACTGCTCACTACTGCCAGTTAACATGATTTCAGTCTTCAAGACATTTCCACACTGCATTAGCCACCATCCAGGAGTCTGTATGTACATAGACTGGGGCCAGTGATGCTCCTGAACATGTTCCAAGGCTATTTTCAAGGCCATTACTTCTGCAAACTGACTAGAGCCTCCAGTCCCTTCGCAGGTGGCAGCTTCTCCCGTGGAGGCATTCCAAGTAACAGCTCACCACCTCCTGATCCCTGCTGTAATTTTATAAGATCCATCTGTAAACAAACTCCATTGTTTGTTTTCAACGCTTAATTCATCATATGCTGGAGCTTCAACAGTCTGAGGAATTTGGTTTCCTCACATTATTGATTTACTGGCTACAGACTAATAATCTCAGGTAATCCCAGTCTGGAGCTTGAACCAATAGATGCCTACTGGGTAAAGGCCAGCACACATTTTTGCCATGTAGCATTGGTTGCTTTTCCACCAGTGGGTTTTGAATCCTTGAACAAAAAATTCAGGACAGGTAGGGTATAACCACAGTGGCTGCTCTGTGCCTAACACTTCAATGGCATACAGAATGTCCTCATCTGCAGCTTGAACTTCTTGATCCACAAAAATGGAGTTATTTTTGGCCCTTTTGGAGCTCTGACTCCAGAATCCCAACAGCTCGCCTTTCATCTGTTGAGGGCCTCATTCCCACAAGCTCCTGCTCTTGTTGCCACAAACTGCTGTTCTTTCCTTTGCTGGTATATAACAAAATTTTTACACTGCTCTCTTTCTGGATCACTACTAATGTCATTGCATGGGCTACTTCCTGCTTGACCTGGTCAAAAGCTTGCTGCTGTTTCTCTTCCCTCTCAAAATGACCCTTTTTTGGAGGTCACTTGATATAAAAATTTGGTCAATTGGCTGTAACTGGTGATGTGCTTACACCAAAATCTGTTAATGATCAAGAAGGCATTCTTGTTAATTGCAGATGGGAATCCAAGGAATTTACTTGACCAATTTGATCAGCTGTGATACGTGTCTGTCCATATGGCCATGACAAACCTAAAAAATGTATTTCCTGAGTGGGCTCTTTCAGTTTGGAACACTTAATGGCAAATCTGGCATTGAAAAAGTAATGATTACCTGTTGACCTTTTATTGGGTGTACATGACAATGTTGGGGGAGGGCTGCAGTGGTGGCCTCTGTGAGAAGAGACCAGGGGCTGCCCCATGTCAGTCACAGCTGCTTCCAGCTGGCTCTGCAATGGACCCACTGCAGGACTCAGCTGAGGAGTGTTGGTGGTGCCTCTGTGAAAATATATTTGAGAAAGGGCACCACATTGGCTGAAGAGGAGGGAAAAACAAAGACCAAGAAACAACCCTGTGAACACCAAAATCAGAGAAGAAGGAGGGGGAGGAGGTGCTGCAGGCACCAGAGCAGAGATTTCTCTGCAGCCTGCGGAGGACACCACAGTGGAGCAGATGGATATTTACTAAAGGACTGCAGCCCATGGAGAGGACTCACTCTGGAGAATGGAAAAAGTGTGAGAAGGAAGGAGCAGCAGGGAAGAACTGTTATGAATTGACCAGAGCTCCCTATTCCCCATCCCCTCTGTGCTACTCAAGAGTAGGGGAGAGGTAGAGGAGTTGGGAATGAGGGAGCCTGGGAAATGAATTTGAGCCTGGGAAAATGGGGGTGGATGAGGGATAGGTCTTGTTTTAATTTTTGTCATTGTTTCTCACTACTCATATCTATTTGAACTGGCAATAAATTAAATAAATTAATTCTCTCTAAGTCAAGTGTGTTTTGCCCATGACAGTAACTGGTAAGTGATCTCCCTGTCTTCATCTTGATCCATGGGCTTTTTCATCCTATTTTCTCCCCTTGCCCCAGTGAGGAACTGGAGTGAGTGAGCAGCTGGGTGGGCATCTGACTGCAGTCCAAGGTTAACCTAACACATCCTTTACTTAGTACTTCTGGAGTTGTTCTTCCAATTACTGCATCATCAATGTAATGGAAAAAATATCTGGAGATCTGTTGATTTAATGTTTGGTGGATGATGCCAAGGTGGATGGTAGGGCTGTGTTTGCACCCCTGGGTCAGCTGGTTCCAGGTGCACACCATTCCAGGTGAAGGCAAATTGGGATCTTGCTTCTGCAGCCAGAGTGACTGAAAATAGTATTTGCAACATCAGTTGTAGCATACAGGTATATTCTTTGGCTTCCAGTTTGTACAAGAGGTGCAACATATCTGAAAACACAGCAGATAATGGCGGTGTGATTTCATTCAAAACTAACACCAACTGCTAACTGCCATTCTCCAGCAGGCTCTGTACATGACAAAGAGGGCTGCTGTAAGGTGAATGAGTTTTTGAGAGCACTCCTTGTTTTTCCAGGTAACCAATTAATTTTTATATTTTCCCAGTGGCCCCCTTGGTCAGTTTGATACTGCTTTTGGCAAATTGCTTGAGTTGCTAAGGGAACAACAGCTGGGTCTATCACACAGAATCACATAGAATCACAAAGACTGAGTTTGGCAGGAGGTCACCTGGTCCAATCTCCCCTGCTCAAGCAGGGTCACCGAGAGCTGGTTGCCTAGGACTGTGTCCAGATGGCTTTTGAATATCTCCAAGGATGGAGAATCCACAACCTCTCTGGGCAACCTGTACCAGTGTTTAGTCACCCTCACAGTGAAAAAGTGTTTTCTTATGCTCAGAGAACCTCCTGTGTTTCATCTGGGGTTCATTGCCCCACTGTCACTGGGCACCACTGAGAAGAGCCTGGCTCCATCTTCTTTACTTCCCCCATTCAGATATTTCTACACATTGGTAAGATCCCCCCTGAGCCTTCTGTTCTCCAGGTTGAACAGTTTCAGCACTGTCAGGCTCCCCTCATGTGAGAGATGCTCCAGTCCCTCAATAATCTTAGTGGTTCTTTTCTGGACTCTCTCCAGGATCTCCGTAGCTCTTTCATATCCATTGCTGGATATTTCTTTGTATTCATCGAAACCAATGCAATTGGTTGTGGGCAAAACAGTCTTGACTTGGAGAATATAGTTTAATTTAATTTATTGACAACTGAAACAAAATTTTTATTACTGATTTAGGTACTGAGAAAAAAAGGCATTAACAATTAAACATTTAGGAAACACCTTTCCTCCCCTTTTGCCAGGCTCAAGTTCAGTCAAACTTCTTTCTTACTCCCTTCCTAGTGTTGGCTCACCTTATTTTGACAGTGGTATATACCCAGTCCATCCCAATTCCTCTGCTGACATGATGGACAGTACAAGAGGTTGGGGATGGTGCCTAATGGTTTCTTTCCGCTGCTCCTTGCTTCTTACTTGTTTTGAGTTGCCAACAGTCCCCCAGGAGTGTCCCTGCCCCAACAAGGGTCACCCATGGCCACAGTGCCTCAGGGATGTCCATGCCCTGGTGTGGCTTATCCATGGGCTGCAGTCCTTCAGGACTGTATATTGTCTGTCATGGAGGACCTCCTTCCAAGAGTGCATTTTCAGCCATGTCCCCAACAACATTTCCTTCATCTTGTTCCCTCCATAGTGGCTGCTGCTCTTTCTTAAACATCGCAGAGCCATGGCACTGGGGCTCCTCTGGCTGGCTGTGGTTTTGGTGCACAATGAAGCACCCACACTGGTGTCAGAGCCAGCTAGAACTGGCTGTGACAAGCCAGTTCATGGCAGTTCATGGTGTCCTCCCACACCAGTCACAACTGCTACCCCTGTACTGAAACCCTGCCAGCTATGCCAAATACAACAGTAGAGCCATTTTTGAGCAATACAATGTTTTGCCTTCTAGACTGAAGGGATTTAATATCATTCACTGCATTTTATCTTCATTGCAGCTTCTTCATGGAACTTTTTAAACACAAATTATGTGACTAAATATGTTATATTTGTCTTAAAAATTACTTCTGGAAAGTGATCCACAACAAAAAGCACCTTAAAGAATCATGTCTTTAAGGATGGCGCCTTTTACAGTTCCTAAAGACTTACTAGCAGATGCTGCTTTCTACCAGTGGTGCCTGAAACATAATTTAAAAATAGCGTATTGCTGTTCTAGCTTCTGAAGAGGTCAGGTTCTACAGGATTAGTTACCCTCTTATGATTTGCTTTCTTTCTTCAAATGCTGCCCCTTGATCTCTATTTCCATATCACACCATTATATACAAAGCTTCTCAAGAGTTCATAGTATTCTGAAGCTAGGGTAGTTAAGATAATTAATCACCTCTATAAATTGCTGCAGTCATTTCCCATTCATTACTCTGGGGTTCCTTTACTTTTTTCAAGGTTTAAGACAAAGCTGGAGACCACCACCTGTCAAGAAATGAAGACTGGAGTAATCTTACTGAATATTCAATTCATCTGTATTCTGTCTATTATTCTTCTTCTAGTATCTGTACAGGAATTGCTATTTCCTTGATGTCATTTTTTCCCACCTAATAAATTAATGTATTGGCAATAAATTTGATACAATTGGGTATCATCCTGTTTTCTGGTGATATTTTGCATATAGGCATTCAAATTTGGTGGTATCTGCCAAAATATATAGCAAAAATTGTCAGTGGTTGAATGGTTCACATGGCTCAATATAACAGAATTCATTTTTATATCACAAAAAGTGAGCATTATTTCTCTGGAGAAGTTGGACAGCATACCCATGTTGTTCATAACAATACTGACTTCTTTTCAATGCTATCTGAAGTGGTTTGGGATAGTGCTAGTCTTCAGGTTATTTAAAGATTTTGTTTGTTTGCTTTTTAACAAGGACGATTCATCCTGTGCTAGTTTTTGATGTAATGATATGTCTTTGTAGGCTTTCTATTCTCTACTACAATTCTGTCTCACAAAGTGCATCTGGGCATATATTTCCACTTCAGCTTACTCTGTCGATGACTATTTCCTTTCTATTTGGAGATTTTTTTTTTTCTTAGATTATAGCTATTACTACACAGTCTCTCTTAAACTCTGTTATATGTTACATATGTGACCTTTTTTCAATTATGGCAGAACACTCAAATTTGTAAGTATCTAGTACCCATATTGCATCTTGATTTTGAGTAAAAAGAGTATTTTTCTTCTGTCTTACTCTGGATGTGATCACATATTCTACTCTTCTGCTATTATTCCTACCAACAGCTTTGTCTTTTTCCCTGAACAATGCAATAGAGGGGGGAAGAAAAAAAAAAAGGCTTTATTCTTACTGTTTTAGTTTTGTCTTCCCTTTTCATTTTCCTGTACTGGTTCACGTGCTGCTTTTAAACTATTGCCTATACGAATTTTAACTTATGGAAATTCAGAATATGCTAGAAGTTGACATCTTCTGTGGTGGCACTTTGCTGTCTTCCAAAGTACTTCTTTGTGCACTAATCAAATACTCTTCTTAACTCTGGATCTGACAAGACAACTCCCTGCCACCATGACTAATGTAACACTAGTTACTTTAGTTACATTAACTCAGTACATAGATGAAACCACATCAGGTTTCTAAAGATAAATTGATTTTTTATTAAGAAAATGTTATTAATTTATTTGCATTAAGTACAGCAAGAATCCTAGCTGTAAATGAACTGCTGTCTTGCTTTCTTCCTTCAAAATACATCCTGCCATAACCGCTACTCTCCTAAGTCTAATGCTACTCTGGTCGCAAACTAACAGGGTTATCAGTATGCTTAACTATGATGCAGACAGCAGAGTTGTCTTTCAGTAAGAAAATCAGGTACTCACCTTCTATTCCTGTCCTGTGTGCTTGTGTGCTGTTGCCAATTCTTACCATATTTAAGGTGCTTTTCTTTAAATATCAATTCTCAGAGATAAGTGTTTTCATTTAAATGATGCTTGCAGAAAGAAGTTGAGTAACATTTTATGGCCACAATACAGCAGTAACAGGAAGGATGACAACATGATTACTCTGAAGTAGTAATTTAGCAGCCTAATTTAGAAACCACTCCTAGGATCGAGGATGGTGGGATGGGGAGTGTGAGTCATACATCTACTACATTTGAAAGTTTTGGTGGTGCTGCCCAAAGTTATTAGGTTAAATTGCACTGTTTAAAAGCTTCTGGTAAGTCAAAATATTTTGCAGAAATTTCAGGAAATATAGGCAAGAGCAATTAACTGATACTGGTATATATGAATCTGTGACAGTTTAAAACATCAAGGGGTCCTTTCCCAACCAATATTTTGGGATCTTGTGATGTAGGCATTAATATCTAAAATCAGAATCGAAGTACATCACTTTGCATCCAGCGGGATATTTATTTGCCCTGATGTTGTATGGGGCAAATAAGTGACTAGAGAGGACGAAGAAGATATACGTCCTGGTGCTCTGGCTGCATTTTCCCCATTCTTCCCTTTAATTTGTACTTCAGAAGATAACCTGGCACAGGCTGCTCTGGGAGGATGGAGCAGGGGAAGTTCCACTGGTACTGCAGCTATATCCCTTTCCTTGGGAGGGGTAACATTTGGGCTGCCTGCTCAGGCTTTCCTCCCCTTGCAAAAGCTCTGCCTACAATTATTGTTTAGGGAAGTTCCACATGAGGTCAATACAAATATCACCCAAATGAGGATGTGTAGATCATGCCCCTCCTTTAACTAGACACATTCTACTCTTTCTTACGTATCCATTGAAAAGACCAGATTGTGTCTCATTATCTTGTAAAACACTTCAGGGTACCTTGAATGCGAAAGACACTGAATAAAACCAGATTTTATTAAATGTAACTTTTGAAAAAAGAATGGAAAAAGAAAGCCAAGAAGAGAAGTAAAGTCATCAATGTAGGATAACATACAAAAGCATTTTAGACTTCAGTGTCATCCATTTGTTAATCTGAGCTGATAAGTTTCAGTCTGAATGCAGATATGATTGCTCTGAGGATTTTTTCTTCTTATTATTATTGTTTTAATGTAGTCCTCTGAAGAGAAAAGGGAGAAAAACAAATCCTAAAGCTTCTTTACCTTACTTTGCTCATAATAATGTGTATACCTTAGTGAAAATAAAAAAAAAAAATTAAAATTAGTTCCATTTCACTAGTGTGACACAGCTACTTTCCACCTTTTAAAAAAATCTGTATTTAAAGTGAAATGAGCATTTCTTTTAATATGAACACACACAATCCTTTTCAAGGAGAATCACTTAAGTCACTTGTCATCCAAAGGGACACAGCCAGTGGCTTTAATTCAGAGTAGCTTGCTCAGAAATATTATTTTTGGTATCATTCTGACATTGCTCTGCAAGCAGTTTAGGCTAATAATGTTATTTTATAGTGGACAATTCTCTGTATAATGGCCCAAGCACATTCATTGCATAATTCAACACCTGATTGAAAAAGACTTTAAGTTTATAAAAACTAGCTACCACTTGTGCCTTTCCTTCAAGAAGTAATAGTAGAGGCACATCAAGAAAGAAAAGTAGTGATTGTTTTCATTCTTTTACTCATCTGTTTGCTTTATATGGTTTCAGGAATTATATACCTAAGAATGTAATTACGGAATGGGCCTCATTTGCAGGCAGGAGAACTTAAAATTCTTTCAGACTTCAAACATCTTGCTATTAAGCTGAGAAAAGTGGCCTTGTGTGGTTTTGTCTGTAGCATAAATATTCCATGTTCCTCCATCCCTCCATCAAGTTGCACAGTACAGAGAGTCTTCCATGATACAGACTGTAGTGGAATCATCTAATTTAAATCACCATGGATCAGCCTGAATCTCTGATTAGACTGCTGAAATGATACACTATATGTGTGTGTAGGTGTCTGTCAGTTAACAACTGAATGTCACCACTGTATGTACATTTGTATGTGTAATATATAATCCAGAGACAAAAAAATATTTTAACACAGAAGTAGAGTTGGTAGTGTGTGTCAGTAAATGAAGAGTAAGCAGCATTTTGCTGTTGGCAAACTTTGCTTTTTACCTTTGCAGAGGATTTTTCTATATATTTTCTTAGATTTTAAGAATTACCAAACAGTTCATACACGAAAACTGAAGTAAGAAGCTGTCAGAGAATATTGCTTTCATAACTGCAATGACATGAGATGTGAAATATCAGTCTTTAAAATATGAATATATTTTAACCATTGAGATTAGATTTGTTACCATGCCAAACAATTCAGACCCCAGTAAAGCTGCATTGATAGTTATTGTACATTTTCAGAGCAGGGCACACTGGTGAATCTAGTCTGTCTTTGTAACTGACTTTACAAAGCTTTAGAGGGCTGTATAAGTAAAAGCAGTGCTATGTAAGAGCTGGACAAAGTCACATTGTGGAGTTCCTCTATGTTTCCCTGGGTTAAGGATTTCACTCTGTGTTTCTTCTGTCATTTGTCTGGTACCTTGTGCCTTAGACACAAAAGGCTGGGCGTGGCAAAGTCATAGGGGATCTTTAATGATTACGGCAGCAAGAAACTGCAGCACTTTTGAGTAACATTAACTGCCAGGTACCGAGAATTCTTGAAACGCTCTTCTTTTTTTTTTTTTTTTTGCCTTTCTGAGTCATCTCATCATAGAGACAGCTTCCTGAAGATTAATTTTCGAGGAAGAATTATCTAACTATCCCAACGGCATTTCTTGCCTTAATTTGCTGAGAGAAACTAACCAGTAAATCATATGGAGAAAATGAAGACACTGAAACAAAACAAAAAATTCTTAAAGGGAATACTTTAGCTTATAAATCAATGTATTTCTTTGTACCTTTTCACCAGAAGTTATTTCTACGGGCTAGGCTAGATACTTGGGGAAAACTTATGTATTAGTTTTCAGACAAAGAAAATTAGCAGAGATTGTGATTTAAGCACAAATCTGGATCACAATCATCCTGTCTATGATTCACTGGATTTTAGTTATGATTTTTTAGAAATACATTATTTAAAGATCTAACCACCTGTGGCATCATAATAGTACAATTTCAAACTTCCAGAAAATCATATACTAGGTAGAGAAAGCCTAAAAATTTGGACTCATCTTCAGAAAAAAAAAATCAATTTCTTCTAAGTATATCTTATTATATCTATACCTAAAATTATGTCTGTGCTTTGGTTTCTTGTATAATCTGTGTAGAAAGATTCCTCCATGGTCGTTCAGCATGTTAAGTTAAAGTCCTTGTCATTCAGGAGGAACCTCTCTCATTGACTAAGAAGAAAGCTGTGGAGATTATCCTTTTTCTACTCCACCTCCTGCCAAAAAAGAAAGCCCACTAATCCACTTAAAATGGACTTATAATGGATATTTGGTAGAAATCTAAAAATAAGTCAATCTTCTAACATAAAATTATTAAGATTATATATTATTTGTTCTACTTGGATTCTGATCTTGGTTAGAGTAGAATCATAGAATCATAGAATC
>NW_009197149.1:0-211 GCF_000690835.1 Fulmarus glacialis
CCTACCATGCACCAGCCTCCGGAAAAATTAAACGATACAGCGGACTGTTAACGACAGCACAGAGAGCAATGGGTGGTGGGACATTCAAGCAGTGGGACACACATTTAGCAAAAGCCACCTGCTTAGTCAACACTAGGGGATCTGTCACTCGAGCTGGCCCTGCCCAATCCAAACCCTTACATACTGTAGAGGGGGATAAAGTCCCTGTTGT
>NW_009197149.1:355-891 GCF_000690835.1 Fulmarus glacialis
GATTTTGGGTGAAAATAGCCAATGAACTGGATTGTATGATGTTAATTACTATATAATACTGTATGTCATCACTTCTATGGTTACTATATGTCGTATCAACGGTATTGCAGTATGAATCACCCACATTAATGAGGAATGAACTCCGATGAAACTGACCAAAGTGCAACAATGATAGAACCAGATGAGTGCAGTGATAATGGAACCAGAACTGGCCTCAGCATGCAACAGTCCAACACCACACACCACCTCTCCTGCCCTGAAAGACTGTTATGACAGGGGATTGGCAGTAGACCAAATGATAGGGGAAAGATCCTTAGGTTATTGTTTTGTCCTGGTTTCAGCTGGGATAGAGTTAAATTTCTTCCTAGTGCTGTGTTTTGCATTTAGTATGAGAAGAATGTTGATAACACACTGATGTTTTCAGTTGTTGCTAAGCACCCTGCTAGTCAAGGACGTTCAGCTTAAAAACAAAACAAAACAAAACAAAATTTGGGAGGGAACACAGCCGGGAGAGATGGCCCAGCTGGCCAACGGGG
>NW_009197150.1:0-6459 GCF_000690835.1 Fulmarus glacialis
TATATAGGAAGACTAAAGGAGATGATACATGACTCCAGCTGGATTGAATGGCATAAGAAAATTAAGCATCTTGCCTCTAAACTCTCTCCTCCAAATGCTGCAAATAAAAGAGGAGGATGGAATTGTTTTGGGCTTTTGGAACTATTCCAAGGCTCAGGCTATTTGAAAATTATGAAAAGATTGCTGCAAGTAACAGTGTTGGGTAAAAATGGGTACTGCAGGTAAGGTATCATAAATAGTTACTGAGATCTGGCACATTAGAATCATTATTAGAATCCTAATTCATTTATCCTCATTTCATTTGTGAACTAGCAAGAAGCTTGGAAAAAAACCATTTCCTACATGTCATTTAGTTTAGTTTGCTAAGAGGAGGAAAGATGCTTTTGGATGAAAAACATGTACTTATTAGATGTGTGCATATTTAGGAACCTGAGAACCAAATGTGAATGTGACTTGTACTCTATTTTTTTTAAGAATAGCTACTTATCCAATGAAAAAGAAAAAGGTTTTATTGTCATATATTTTATATTTCATTATTATGTTTAAATAATTGGTGACAAAAAGTATAACAATTTAGATCTCTCTATAATATTTGTTTGGATCACAATAAATAAAGTAACTATTTTCCTCATTCTCTTCCCATTGACAAGTTGCACCTTATTAGACAATACCTGGAATCTGCAAAGCATCAAAAATGTATGAAAAGATGTACGAATAAATCAGCCGGCTTACTTTATCATTCTTAGATTTTGATTCAAATTGCTGGCATTACTGGAGTTCTTTTGGGGTCAGAACATTTAAAAAAATCTACGCTGTTGATTGCAGATGTACCTTGTCTGAGTGCCTGTGTTCTGCTACTTAATGCTTCAAACCAAAGAGCTCCACCTATCTTGCATCTCTTCTTAAAGCCATATGCTGTTGCTAAATGACAATTTTTGAATAAGAGCATGACTTAACCTAAGAAACTAATGTGTGGTTGGTGTTTAATGAACTTGAAAACTCTACTTGCTTAAAGCTTTTTTGAAAGAAAGTGAGAACATCAGTTCTAAAATTTACCTTTTGAAAGTCTGTAAAGGTTTGGGTTTTTTTTTTCTGATTTAACTATAAGGAATATTTGGCAAAGTGGAGATTTGCTATACTTAAGAAGAAAGTTGTACCTCAAAACATTTTATGTAGATGTTTTCAAGGATATCTTACAGGTATTGGGTATTTACGACCATATTTTTAAAATTGTGTGGGAACAGGCTGATATATTTCCATAGGCACCTGTGAAAGCCCCAAACAAAAGTCTAGATTTTTGACTGATATAAAGTATAATGCTGATGGCATAAGTAGCATTGCATGTGTCATCACTCAGTACAGAATTCAAGCTTTTGCTGAGAGAGAACTTGGGAAATACTTTGCTGAAGCTGCAAATATTTTTCATAATAGGTATTCACAGAATAACTTAAGAATAACATGTAATATAACAAATCTTGTTTTCTGAAGGAAGTACTCTTGTTTCAAGATGATAGAGTTGAAACTTTTGGGTTTTTTTTAATTTGGTGCATGAAAGGGCATGTGAAGACAGGAGAATCCATAAATAATGCTAAGGTCCTAGGCAGCCTGCCATTCTGACAGCGTATTTTATAAACAACCATAAATAACACTCACTGCAGAATAACAGAGACAATTATACCATGCCATCAGCACCATTGTTCTGATTTACTGGGGTCTTTGACAAAAAGAAATACTCACCTGTCATACTAAACTGCAAAGCTCTAATATGGTTGGTATTTTTTCCTATGGGTTCATTATGTTGGGCTCTTTTTTTCTGTTATTTTGTGCTTGTTTTGTGTTTCAAAATATGGTCAAGAGCGAACTTAGATAATTTTTTTGGAATCAAAATGCCTGAATGGCTGAAACAGAGTATGCAAATCCTGTAGTACTGCTAAATAAGAATAATGCTCTTATGATAAGAGTCTAACTGTTTTTCTTCTGGCTCTTCTGAGCAAAATCCTTTTGTTTTGGAAGTGTGTCAAGGAAAGCAGTAGCAAAATAACACAGGATTAGAGGGATAATGGGAGAGTGGCAGGGCCTGAGGACAGAAGGATTCCCAAGAAAAGGTTATTAGGTGCATGTTTCCGTGATGCACTACAGTGAGGCTCAGGTGTCTTTCTAGAGGAGAAGGGATGTGGTACAACGAATAGCACAGTAGATCGGCTGGTAGGTTCTGCAGCAACAGATGCCAAAAAGCTTCCTAAAAGTTTTCTAATAAAGGTTGAATTATATAGGGCACAAATTAGTAGAAATTAGAGCAAACAACAGTCTTGGGAACCTTAACATTTTTCAACCATAAGTAGAAATGTCTAGCCCCATTATCTTGAATATCTAGTAGTTTGAGACCCACCGATCCTGTAAAATTTTTTTGCGGAAAAAGTGGGTGGAAATTCTGAGGTATTTTCCTGGGTGAAGAGGTCAAACAAAAGTTTAGAAGTTACATATGGTGTGGTGATCCAACAGGTGATGTTCAGGCTCTCATTTTTTCTGGTGTTAGGGACATGTAGGCTTGATTTTATTGGGGTATGTCTGCTTCGCCCTGTGTGTGAAGCTTGTGTAGGTATACTTCAACTATGCAGCAAAGTGGCATAGGTGCTAGAACAATATATCCTTGACAACCTAGGCCTGAGCCTGTGACTACCTACCCAGGGTTTTGGCTTGGTGTGTGCTGAAGGTCTTAAGTCCATTCAGTCTGGTAGTGTGTGTTCATTTTTTGGTTTGGTTGGTTTTTTTGTGGGTTTTTTTGGTTTTGTTTTGGTTTTTTTTTTGTTGAAATTACCTCTCATGTCTGGATGAATCACAACTGCAGAGTAGGTATAGCCTTGGAAATCGAACAGGTCAGAGTTCTTAACCCTCTTGCTTATTAAGCATCCTACAGCACTTCTTAACAAGAGAAAGCTTGACCTGATAGCCTGGCCAGAAAGCAAGTTAAACAATTTGGTCTACTTCCAGTTCCACAGACTGAGGTAGTCTTTGGCCAATGTTTTGAAAAGCTCTTCAATGTCATACATATTTAAAAGCTCTATTTCTTAGGTGAATTAATTGTATTCTATAGTTCATAAAGCTTTTGAAGAAGGGTTTTGGAAAACTGAAGAGTGTTATCTAATGCCACTGTATTTCAAAGCTGATGTTGTCTTCTAGAGTAAAAAAAGAAACAGCATTATTTAGCTAGCCTGCAGCATGCAAAACTTAGAAAGCAGAATTTCATGATTTGTGGACACTTTTGACAAAACAAGATGATCTTCTGTTTTGCAGGAAGTTTGTGTCAGTAAGAAGTATAATTCAGCAAATTAATGCAAATAGATAGTTATTAGATGGTAGCCATCTGGAGTAGAAGCAATATTGCATGGAAAGTTTCATAAGACGAATTTTGTGTGTAATGGATAGCGGGTTACTCTAAACTGTCTGGTTTGTACAAAAGTGCCTGTATTTTCTGAAGTTTGAGCATTCTTGTAAATGTAAAACAATTATTGCATATATATTTCATATACATATTCATATATATTTCATATATCAATAATCATAACACATTTCCTTGCAAATATTGTTTACTTTATCACTTGCCAAACGTGTTGATTTCTTCCTAATTATTTATTTTATACACATTTCAGATTTCTCCAGTTCCAATAAAATATTTGGGGTATAGGCTTATTAGAATAAAGAGCTACTAAAAATACTATTTGAGGAATGATGGTGCTGGAAATTAGTTTGACCAATGAAATGGGACGGATTCACATACCTTGATAAAGAGGAATCCTAGATAATTACCAAGGTGCACTTTGGGCTTGTTCTTTTGCATTCTTCTGTGATTACAAAGGAAGCCCATCAGGTGATCATGCCCCTGTACTCGGCCCTGGTGAGGCCGCACCTTGAATACTGTGTTCAGTTTTGGGCCCCTCACTCCAAGAAGGACATTGAGGTGCTGGAGCGTGTCCAGAGAAGGGCAACGAAGCTGGTGAAGGGTCTGGAGCACAAGTCTTGTGAGGAGTGGCTGAGGGAACTGGGGCTGTTTAGCCTGGAGAAGAGGAGGCTGAGGAGAGACCTCATCGCGCTCTACAACTACCTGAAGGGAGGTTGTAGCGAGGTGAGGGTGGGTCTCTTCTCCCAAGTAACTAGCGATAGGACGAGAGGAAATGGCCTCAAGTTGCGCCAAGGGAGGTTTAGACTGGACATTAGGAAAATATTCTTTACTGAAAGAGTGGTCAGGCCTTGGAACAGGCTGCCCCGGGAAGTGGTAGAGTCACCATCCCTGGAAGTATTTAAAAGACGTGTAGATGAGGTGCTTAGGGACATGGTTTAGTGGGCATGGTGGTGTTGGGTTAACGGTTGGACTTGATGATCTTAGAGGTCTTTTCCAACCTTAATGATTCTATGATTCTATGATTCCTCTGCTAAGTAAAAGGCTTGGCTGTTTCTTGCCTTTGCAGGCTGTTTGTTTACAAAACAGACCAATATAAATTGACAATATGCAGGATTTTTTTTTTGAAGACTCACAGGATATATGATTAAAGAGCTTGTGCCATGCTTTTTTTTTATTCTGCATGCTCCTGTGTGCACTAGAACGCCAACTTCCAATTGTGCAAGATATTCCCATAGGATTTTTCCAGTATACTCAGTGTTTAATCTTTTATAAGACACTTTCAGCAGATGGCTTCTGCATAGTGCATATTCACTGTAATTTCTATGAACACAAACATTTAATCACTTATCTCTGAAACAAATACAGAGTTCCATACCACTTTCTATTGAAGCTTCTAATTTAAGGAGGCTTTTAACAACTTCTTACCTCCCAAATGGCTCTTTGTCTGTTGAAGTCCAGGAGCTGACCTTTTATTGAAATAAAATCCCATCCAGATGTAACTCAGCTCAAAATTTGTTGTCAGAAGTAACTGAATAGAATCCAGCCCCCACTTGATTCACTGATTCACTGGACTTACATCTAGATAAACTAATTCAGATTGGATAGGTACAGATTCGCTAGGTCAAAAATAATTTAAAAAAATTTAGGCAGACAATTTTAGAATCTCAAAGTCCAAATCTGAAATCCATACAGCTAAAAATTATTTAATAATTATTAAAATTAATACTAGGAAACCTTAGGAGAAAATTGTAATTTTTTGTATAGATACAAAAAAGAAACTCTTTCTTATGTCCTCCTAATATTAATATCCTTTTCTTTTCCTTTCCCTGATTATGGCATATGATTCAGGGAAAAATGATTCTAAAACCAATCTCTTTTTGTTATACTGATGTGAATGATGTTCTAGTGAAAATTATGTGTTAAGGGATGGTGTTGCCTAGCAAAAATGTCAGAACTGCCTGTGGGAAGTGCAAATCATTGAAGAAATTTATTGTAATTTTTTTGACAGATGAATTCGAGAGAAGAGAAGAAATATTAAGGACGGAAAAAGGAGAATCAAGTGTCTGTCTGTAGATAGCATTGTATTCTGGCTCAGGCATTTTCTCAGAACCAAGGTTACTTGGTTGATGTTTAATTAGGGGTTAAAAAAATAGGTTGCAGTTCCAAATCAATGCCAGTTTACAACAATGCCTGGAAACTAGTAATTGCCTCCATTCTGTAATTAAAAATATAAGGACTGCTTTGCAGATTAACATGACTGACTTTTGTTATGTGCCATAACTGCTCGTGGCAAGCACCAAACCTCTGCTCTGGCTGTGAAACAGGATACAAAATACCAAGCAAGCACTTGTCAGTACATCGTGCAGCGCACATACTGTATGCGGAGACAGAAACTTAGATCCCAGAGCAGTGTAGCTGTGTTAGAGTGGGCATTTTGGCATGTTAATGTAGCTAGGTTAGTTTGTGACTGGCAGCAGCTCAGGTAATCCTTTGCTTATCTTCATCATGTGATGTAGACAGGCATCAGAATTAGGTTTTTGGTCACAGTTTGTTTTTGTAATAATTTGGACTCAGCTCATTAACTTTGAGTCATAGGAGCATTTACATACCCAGAAAAGCCTAGACTCTGAAACATGAGCCCTGTATTGGCTGTGCTGGTCTAGGAATTTATTTATTTCATTCAGAGATTTGCTATTTGAGTCTTGTCTTCAGTAGTTCTGCACCATTTTAACATCTGCTGAGAATCTGGCTCACTTGAATGACTATAATGGAGAAGTCTAGTTCAGTAGGTTTTGAATTTGAGGAAAAAAAACCCACTATCTTGAAAGTTGTTCAGGGAACATTGTTGACCTCTAGTTAGTTATTGACAACAGGGAAGTTCAGGACTGAAAACATTTCAAACTCCAGATAGCCAGTCAATCACCTGTTGGTTAAAGACAGATAATACTTACATATAGACAACATACTATCACCCTCAGACAGCAGGATTCAGAGGTACCTGTGATGTCTGGTGATAACATACACATAAGTAAAAGTTGTGTGATTCCCCGCCCCCCCCC
>NW_009197150.1:6490-77182 GCF_000690835.1 Fulmarus glacialis
TGTTTCAGTCTTAATGTTTTAAATTTAACAGAATTGTCTTTTTAGAATTGTACTGATGTCTGCAATATAGTTCAATCTCAGGATGACTTCTGCATGATTTTGGGTGCAATTTAGGTTAGATAAATAAATAAAGCTGTACTTAGAAATACTTAAATGTAGTATTTTGTAATGTTAATATTCATATACTAATGATTAAGCAGAAGATATAGTTCTGGTTATTATAAGCATGTGCATTACTGGCAATATTATTAGAGCCATTAAACTCTGTTGGTAAAATGGAATAAATTAAATTGTTTGTTCAGTTTTCCTTGTGTGCTCAAACTCCAAATTTAGCATGTTTTAAAGCCTTTTTAAATTTTGTTGCTGTTAATATTACTGAAGTTGAGGAAGTATAAATGTCAAATTATACTCATTTACCCTTGGTAATAAAACCTAAATGTATTCACATTATGGTAGGGATGCAATAACTGTATATGCTAGTAGCAGTTTTTCCTTACTTATTCTCTTTTTTTTTTTCTTATAAAGATTCAAGAGGGTCTTGCCCCAGATATCTTCATTCAACATATTTTATTTATGATGGATCTTTTCCGTATTCAAAACTGGATGCAGACTTCTTAAAATACTGTATTGTTATTTCATCCAAGAAATAGTATAAGAAAAATTTGTGAAAGATTTTTCTTTAAACTGTATTTTTGCAAACCTAAATGCTTAGTAGACTAGTAAACTTATGGTACTTACAGAATCATGTTTAATGTCAATCTTTTAAAGTTTATTTCTGTTTTTCAGCTACTTTTCTTTTGCTTAATAATAGCATGAATAGATATTGATATTTTGCTAATTTTGCAAGAGTCACATATACAAGTTGTTAAGTGTATCAAGCTTTTTAAAATTTTATTTTAGTGGATTAAGCATAAAGTAGAGGGTAGGAAAGGAGTTCTGTAATCTTACCCAGAGCATCCTGGGTCATGTTCTTTATTTTTACTGCAGTAGTGTCAGAGGATCCTATTTTTCAGAAAAATCTTGCGATAGAGTGGAGCTGGCAAGGTGTGGCAGGAGAAAACAGAAGAGAATAGCTAAAATATACTGGAATTAGACAAATACAATCCTGTCTTGATTCTGCATATATTGGGTAACTGCATCGCACAGCAAACTTAAATTTTGTGTTACTTTTAGTCCCTTTTTAGTTTTGCTTACAGAAAGCCCCTTCAAAGAATCAGGAGACACTTGTAGCAAGTTAGTATGTGATTTCTTACTGCTGCCCCCTCAACTTCTTTTAGATGTCCTTGTCCTGGTTTACAGAATTTGTGGATAATCTGGGACATCAGTATTAGCTGCAATGATGTAATGTGAGATTTCTCTCTGTTGCTAAACTGCACTGAATCTTGGAAGAAGTGCTCTTCCAACAGAGTGTCCCTTTCATGCAGCACTTCTACCATACAGAAACTTTTATTGGTGCTTGTCATTGCATGATCTGAATGTTGTCGCTCTGTTATGTCTGTCCCCTCTAACTTCTTACCAGTTTAAATTTATAGAGAGGCCAAGAAGGTTTTAAGGGTTTAAAACCCCATACTGCTCTGTAGAGGAGAGAAAACCCGCACTGGATTGGCCTTTCTTACTGAATTTGGGGAAGCCGCTGGGAAAAAGCTCTCTTCTCTGAGTACTTTTTTTTTTTTTTTAATTCTAGGCAGGTTTTCATGTAAAGTAAGGAGAATCCAAGTACTGATGAAGGAAATACCTTGAAAGAGAAGGATGCCGACAATTGAGTCTGTAAGGTGAATTTGAAGGATTTAAAGGATCACCAGGAACAAAGCAAGGCTTGACCATGGCCCTTTCCAAAGCACCCTCCTATCAAGGGGATGAGCCTCACAGTGGGTGCTTCAACCCAAATGACAACCCCTTCTCAGAGGAGTAAAAAGTTACAAGACCTTATGATCCTGTTAATGAAACATTAGGTATTTTTAAAGCAAATCCTTTAATGCTCATTGCTAGTCAGGTCTCTGAAAAAATAAAAGGTGGAGGAATGGAAGAAGGGGAAAGATGCTGAAATGTGCAACCAAAGGTGCTGTGAGAGCTGTGTCTGCCGATGTGCAGTGTCCTGCTGCAGCGTCTGAACACACAGGATGTGAGAAATACTGACATTCACTGCTTGGTTAAACTAAAATAGATCAGGCAGTGATACCAATCACTAGTAGAGCTGGCAGAATAGGTCCAATAAGCAGGGATAATTTTGATATGAGCGGAAGGTGAAAAGGGATATCAAAAAGGAGAAGGGGAAAAAAAGCAGGTTTTTAAATAGAGCAATATGTACTGCTCTCAGAATGTAACTAGTTCTAACTAGACTGGGATAGAGTTACCTTGAAACTCAGAAGTTAACCCTATAGTAAGTGTTTTTAATTCATGTGTTAAAAACAGTGTCTTTGAAGTGTAAATGAGAAGGAAAAAAAAGGAATGGTGAAATCTATGTACAAGTATCATGACTACTACCAATATTAAAATGAAGTTGGTTATAAAGGAGAGATGGAACCAAAGGTTAACAAACAAGAATAGAAGACGAATAAACAGTTTTTAAGAATACCAAGTAAAATTTGTTAAGTAACAATAATGCAGTTAATAATAGATATTTCAGAAACAAATATACTGAATAGCCTTAATACCACCAGAAGATCTTATGCTGGGAGATGCTTTATGTTGGATAATCAAGGTAGGTGTTGATTAAAAGTCTTAACTATTTGTCTCTTCCATTGGTATCACAGAAGAGTAAGTACTCCATTCCAGCCATTTGGCTATCATTAATTATATATTGTTTAACTTTGTGTTAGCTGGTTTGCATTTTGTTTTATTAGCTAATATGCATATTTGAAAAAAGAAACCTATAAGGGTTTTTCCAGGTCAGTTGGCATGGCTGAAGTTAAAATCAGAGAAAAATATGCGTAAGGAATATGTTATAAGGAAAAATAGATCCAGTTTCAGGTGTTTCTATATCCAAACAAGAGCAACCTTGTTCCCTTGGGTGAGGATAGATTATTAATAATGATTATAATTAGTAGATTACCAATATGCAAAGCCTATTTTGGTAATATTTTATATATAATCTATAAATGGATGAAATTTATTATGTTCATAAAACAGTATTTTCAGACCTGTAAGAAACAAAGGTGAATTGATCAAGTATTTAAAAAAAAAAACTTTACTGTTTGAAAGCATATTTAAAAAAAAAAAAAAAAATCATACTAGCAAGTGTAGCTCTATAACACCAGGACTGGAAAGACTGTACCTTCACCATGTGCTGTCCTGGGGATATTTTAAAACATAGTGATTAACAAATGGTGTGGAAATTCTCAGTTATGGAAATATCAAAATACTACATATGCATATGGTATTTAATCACTTTTGAATTTGATAGGAACAGTTCTTTTTATTACAAAGGGGCTGATTTGGTAATTTTGGAAACCTCTTATAATGTTTCTGAGAAACATATCTACGAGAACGAGCTACCCGCCAAATGAAATATTCCAAACTGTCTTTAGAGAACTGCCAGCAAACAGCAGTTTAATGTATGCATGATATATATGAAGGTATTAGTTTTCAAACTTCAGGCAATTTCTTAGATTGAAATTTGGCCAAACGTGATTATGGAAATGGTGTTTTCTAATCAACCTATAATCATATATGTGGAAACTAATTATGTTTGTATATTTACTCAGTGCTTAGAAATTGTTATAAACTGCCTTATTGATTATGACTTGCCTCATAATAGGTGTTTATGTTAAAAGGTGTGATTTTAATTATACTGCATCCTTGAAAGTAACACTGTGGTTTGCAACAACTGCAGGAATTTTTAGCTTAACTGTACAACCTACAGTTGTAAGTTCTATAATCATAGTGGTTTTGCTGATTGTGAAAATTGCATTCCCTATAAAAATCAATCACTTACCAGGTGAAGTAATGGCCATGCACGGTGATGAGCCTCACTCAGATCTATGCAGGTTGTCATGAGGCAAGACTAGACAGGAAAAAGCAAGCGCACCAGGAAGATATGTTGCTGGGTTTTGAATCCAGAATCTCAAGGGGTTGTAGAGTTTTCAATGACTTTGCTGCGCTCCTGAGTGATGGCCTGTGGTTCAGTGACTATGAAGAGGGGATTAGAAGCTCAGTATTTTTGCCATTGCCAGTAGAAGGCCATAGGTTTCCATTGTCCTGGAGAGCAGGGCCCTGAGAGCTGTCTGGGCTTATGTTGGCTGGAGCTGGTTGGGACTTGTTTTCCTGTGTCCAGCAGCCTTGTGCATGCGGCCTCCCGGGCTGTAGCTTCAGCTTTGCGAGGTTGTTGGTGCATCACAGCTCTGGGGGTCAGTGGGCGACAACCCACGTCCTGGTGTCAGCTGAGGCTGGGGAAGGCACACGGGCACCTGCCACACAGTGGCTGGCATCCAGTGGGAAGGAAGCAGAAAGTGGTAAGAATGTGTGAAAACTAACCTAAGCGTAACCAAGACTTCCCTTCCCAAGGAAGAGACCTTCCTCCTTCCCCGCCCCTTCCCTCATCCTGTAAACATCATATTCATCCTTGCAAAGCCCTCAGCCTACTGGTGACTCACCTAGGGGTGGTTAACCTGTATGGTGCTCTGTGTTATTCTTCTAGCAGAATTTGAAGCAGCTTGATTAAGTGTGGTTTAGGCAGGTCAGCAAAAGCTCTAGTTGTAACATTATGATATTGTAGACATACCTTGATGTAACTGATTTATTTTTTTATTCTTCTCTAAGTATTGCCTTAAACTAATAGGAAATACTTGCAGCATAGACTGGCAGGGTGAACATACTACTCTGGATGTCTGGAAGGGGAAATGTTCTGTTAGAACGACAGATCATAGCCTAAGTCATTCTTTAGCCTGTGTATACACTGAAAACTTTCCCCAACTCCTGAAATTGAATTTTTTGCCATTCTGGCTTATGGGGGATTAACTTTAAGTAACTACTTGGATATACAATTCCCCAGAGAGTTAAATATGCACATAGGGGTTCTTATGGCTTACAGAATGCTTTCAACAGAAGTGCCCAAGGCTTTAATGGCATGCAAGGTACACATTATGCTCTTAATTGCTCTTCTGTGCTGCTGTGGACAGATGCTTCTCTATAGTTTCTGACTGAGTAAAATTTATCTTGGTAAGAAATGGCCAGGTTTATCGCTTGGTGTCCTTCCTCAGGTAGCAGTTCTGTCTCTTCCCTGAACATATATTCCTTAGAACAAATATCTTGTGTATACCACTACATTTTAACCATTTAAAGGATGATTGTGACAGCTGACAGTGGAAACATCTACTTCTACTTTTGGTTTAGCATCAAACCTCAAAATCAAAGGCAAACTTAAAGTAATTCACAAGGGCAATGCAAGAATTGATTTACTCTTTGAAGAATGCATTAAAATGTTTGAGTCCATGCTATTAGGAGGATCAGGTGTCATAACTGCTGTTTTATTAGGTTGATTTATGTTCAAATATGACAGAGGTCTCAAGTGAAATTTCAGGATGTTATTTAAGCACGTGCTTAAAATGAGTCTTTTCCAAATGACCTTGCATGTTGTTTAATGTAGAAAGAAGGAAGGAATAATTTTTAATATCTTCATGCTTGTTTTCTGTTTTTAAGGTGAGATTTGAATTTTTGGGAGGCTTCCTTACTGATTGCTCAGGCCTGCAAGAAAATGAAGGATGCCACCTTCCTTTGCATTGCTGCGATTCAGAGACATCAGTCTGTATGTGGGTATGTATTTATTTTACAGGAAATCTTCTTTTGTCCTGAGCCATCATGCCACAGTCAGACACATCCTTTCCTTTTGCCTGTGACTCTCTGTCTGACAGCTGTTTTGGAACGCATTGCGTGCTCTGCTCCACTATAGAGCAGGGTAGGAGCGAGGAGATGAAATTGAGATTTAAATCTCCATCTCCCCTCATAAATTGCATTGTTATGTAAGAGTTTTCTCCCAGTTCTCCCCTCTCCTCTTTATTTTTTGCAAAATGAAAGAAAATGGGTCATTAGGATGCATGTGTTAGAGCTCTCAGGGCACTAATAAGCCTTAATGGCCATGAGGAGCCTCACCTGGGGCCTGCAGCCCCTGCCTCCCCAGAGCCGCCAGCGCCTGCCTCAGCTGGGCCCACAACACCATGGTCTCCAGCTCGGCCAGGCCTCGGGCCTGGACCCCAGCCCCGGGATGGCTTCCCAGCTTGACCTCCTCTCCATGGACCTGCCCAGCGGTCACCGCACCGCAGCCCAACCCTGACCCACAGAGTGACTTGGCCTCGGACCTCCCTCACTGCTGCCTTGTGACCTGGGCTGGTGGCTGGAGCCAGCCACCATCTCTGGGCTTGCCCTGCCGCCGCGCTCCCCGCCCCTGAGGGAGCCGGCAGCCCTCGCCGTGCCCTGGCAGCACGGGTGTTTGCAGCCCTGACCCACTGCACCGCCTGCTGCTCTAAGCGCAGAGGTAAATTGTTAAGTATTATCGTGTATTTAGTCAGAAAATGTGGTATAGGAGAGAGTTTGGTTTGTGAAGAGATTCGCTCAGTTGCCATTTGAATATTAGCAGCTATGTTAAAGTCAAACAAATGTATTACCAGCTAGCTATAAATTTAGTGAAACTTAAAAATATTTTCACTCACGGGCTTGTGATTGTACGACAAATATGCTAACCAAGACCCTGGCACACAGGGAGTGTTTTTTAGAGGGATTAATTAATGTGAGGATAGCGTTCTTCCCGGAGGAGGAGAAGGCCGATTTATAGCTTCAGGAACAGGTGTCAGCCGAGGAATACATTATTTATTTGCAGATCAGCAAAGCATGTTATGCCGTTAGGTCAGGAGTGGCCAACTTCATTCACCCCCAGTACTGAACACCTTAATTAGAGGAACCTTCGTGAAACTTTTGGCATCCTGAAATTTGCCGTAGGGTAGCATGAATTTGCAGCATCCTAAATGAAATAAGTTCCAGGGTTCTGGTTTCCTAGATGAAAAATAAGTTTCTCAAAGCAGTGAATCACAATTAATGAACAACCATGCGACAGTTATTGACAATCCCTTCAGAATACGCTGCACAGCGGCAAGATACTCACTTCTTCTAATAAGGCCTAACGTGACATAAGGTTCTATCTGAAGGACCTTCTTGCTTTATTAATCTCATTATGACCACTTGAATTGCTACATCCTCTGTAATGATTAAAACATTTGACTCCCAAGTGTGATATTATAATGAGGATGGAGTTCGTAGAATAAGGCATTGTACCATTCTGCAAAGGCTGTCAGCAAATGGAAAACTAAATCAAACTCCTCAGTGTAATTTCCCTACTATTTCCATGGAAGAACAAACTCAACAATTTTACATACATACCTATATATGCAGGTTTCCAAATCCAACTAAGAATCCTCTCATGGAAGATATATTTTTGCATATTTAAATCTTAAAAAATATAAATGTCTTGAGCACCAATTTTAAAAGGATTATGGTTTACTTAGAGTTATGTGAATTGCTAAGCTAAAATTGACCACTTGTAATGTTGTATGCCCTCCTCTTCCCACCATGTGTCTATTTTTGGGAAGGATTGTGGCTGAGTGTACTAGTTGAATTCCAGTTTGACAAATTATCTATTTTCTCTTGTTCTCTGCAATTCTTTCTGTACTTGAAAATTTATAAACTGTTCTTCATTTTCTTGAATGTACCGTTGCTCAGTGGGAACATATAATTAAATTCATATTCAGAAACACGTTTTCATAAAAAAAAAATCTTCATCTCTTATTCAAAAAACTAAAAAATCCTGTATGAAATTTGGAATCTATCTTGTTTGTAAGTAGTGAAGCCAAACAAAGGAAACATAGTCAATAAAATTTAGTTCTGCCACTTTTTCTTCTGCAGGGATCTTGAGGGAGAGAAACTCTGCCATTCTTCAGCATGAGAATCTAGAAAAAAAAAGCATAAAGCATGTTGGTCAAGCAATCCTGAGGTATGAAATGAGTTAGTAACTGGAGCTGAGAATAATCATTTTACTTCAGGTCTTCCTTGTCTATTTTTTCAACTGGGTGGAAGGGGTTGTGTTATTTCCAATAGAATTAGTTAATCCAGCATTTTCCTGGTTCAGGAGAAATTTCTGTGGGAACAATTGCTGCCTTAAAAGCCTTGAGCCTTGGCTCTACTCAGTGTGATTTTCTGCCAGCAGTTCATCTGTCCCAGCACCAAAAAACCAGTGACTTCAATTAATTGCATATTCAGTTTCTTTTTTACACTCTCCTTTTTGGTCTAATTACCTGTCTAATGGATACATCCAATTCCCCAAGCTATGTGTTGTTTCCTAATCTTGGTGAAAGCAGGAAGGGAGCATAACAGAATACTGTATAACTAGAGAAAAAAGGTTAGTATTTGAATGCAACTTGAAAAAATATGGAGAAACTCCTGCTTTTGAAACCTCCTGGGAAATATTCCCCAGATGGGCAGGGAACTTTGGGGATATTTGTTTTGGGTAAAATTGATCTATAAGGGGCTTTGTCTAGGGCTAGAAACCTGCTGTCCTTTCAGATAGACTTCTTTCTAAATTACCTTTTTACTGCTATTTTTACTTTGAATGAGTCAGATCTTGCCTTTGCCTTGCTATTTGCAATAATTCTGCTGTTCAAAAATATTAAGGGGTGTGGCAAAGAAGTGTTTTCAAGCCCTGAATAGATAAGTGGAATCAAATTATCAATGAGGTAGAGAAACCACCGTCCGTCATCTCGGGTTTAGTCTTGTGAGAGACAGTGTGTAAGGATGTTAGAAAAACCCATCAGGACATCATTTTCTGCACTCCTGAGCATTTCATACTGTATGTATTAGAGAAGAATGTAAAAGACGCTTCCTCTCCCCCCTGCCCCTCATTACGAAGGTAAAAACACAGAACCAAAAGGATAGACTGTGATCAGCTATTACAAGAAAGCTAGAAAAAATGCTGAGATGTACTGCGAGATTTTTTCTGAGGGTCATTTTTACTATTCATTATTTGGTTTAAAAGGTCACTTTCCTATGATGCTATTTGAAAGCATCTTATGCACTGAACTAAAAATAATTTCCTTTATTTATTGCATGGAAGGGATTGTAAGCTTTTGGAAGCTGTATGGTTTGGTAATTATATCATTGTCATTCAGTTGTCAAGCTAACTGAATTTTCCACTTGGTCTAGGATTGGGTAGAATTTGTTCGCATTAGTCTTCATAAAAGAGAGCCAACAGTTGCACCAGGAGGGATCATATTCTTCTTAATGTTCTTTGAAAACATAACTGCTTCAGGTCATTGCAATACACGTGTGTGATACATAAATATTTTATCACTGTGAATTGGGCTAAGGCTAGGTGTTTTGGTTTGGGACATTGACTCAAATGTCAACAGTGAGCCTGACTTCCATATTTCTGCATAGTTTTCATGTTCCATTTTAATTTCATCCTTACTATTAAAGGAAGTTCTGCTTTATCCTTTGGTACAGAAATTCATACATGATATATAAGCCAGTTATAGTCTTGTCAGAAGACAAGAAAGCTGTTGTTCGTGTTCTAGGGGAAAGTTTTCAGAAGGAAAATCATGGATGGAATAAGGGGGTCTAAGCTTCATTTTCCTGTTTTCATTTCTTAGTAGGCTGTTCAACCTAAAGCTGTAACTGCACTGATGCAAAACTAGGGTGATAACTCCTCTTACACCTTGTGGAGTTTGAAAAAAGGAGGGACTCTAGGCTCAAAATTATTTGTTGCTACAGTGGATTAATTTTTTTCTCAAGAGTTCAAAAGATGACAACCATTTGAGGTATGTCCTAGAAGTTGATGATATATCTAGTCAGCAACCAAAATCAGATAAATCTGAACAATCCAAGATGCGTTGATCTACTTGTATGGAAGTGGATATATATTAAGATTGTAAGCGTAATATTTGCTTACTTTGTTGTGACTTGGTATCTTTTATCTGAAATGATCAGACATGGTAGACAAAAGAGAATTTTAATTTATAATTTCAAGAAAACAAATAGGTAAAATGGGGAAATGAAACTAGTTCATGCATTAGTTGTGAATGCTGAACAAGATCTTACATAGTGCTATTTTTATTTTATCCATACAGTAAGATCTCTCTTCAAATAATTTTTAGGTGTTTCATTGCCTGTAGTTGGTTCTGATTTGTGCCAAAAGCTGCTACAAGCCATCAGCTGCTGTAGACTCTTTTCTGTAAGATATTACTTTAATTAGCTGTTTTTTTCAAATAATGTAGGCTGTTTCTATATCAATAGAGCTCTACTTTTAGTTTGTTACTGTCTTTACTATTTAATGATTGTTTAGTCCTTACCAAAATACTGAAGTTATTAGAAGGATAAACATGCTTGTAAGTGGACAGAGTACCTTGGAAGTATTGAAAGAGTATAACGTATATACGTAGCATAGTTTTCTATGCCTGTAATGCAACGTAATAGAAGTGTTGGTACAATGCCATTATAAGACAGTGCCAGATGCCAGAGGCACACAGCATGATTTGCTACTTAGCTAATCCTATTAGACAGGTAGTTGTGAGCTTGTGGCAAGTGTCCCATTGACAATGCTGTATCTCCTCCAAGGCTGGAAACCACAACTTCTGCACCTTAATTTGTTTGAGCTACAAAGCTCCCACTTGAAAATCTTCTCCAAAAGGCGCTTTTTTTGTTGTTTTTTGAGGGCATAGTCTATCTAACTCATATTTCTCAATGTCACTGCTCTAAAGACAATTTAGGAGTCTAAAAAGACAAGAATAGCAGAGGTGATGCTGAGAAAAGGAGTGAAGTCCATGTGTTTTGTTTGTATATACATAATACTGGTATTCAGATGGAGTATTTGCCAAACTGTAATCCATTAAAAAACTGTAAGCCTTTAAAAATGGACCTCAGAAGGCTTCTTCAAATAAAGATAAAAAAACCCCAAACCAAACCAAAACCCCCGCACCAGATCCTTTCTGATAACACTGCAAACATCAATGCATAGGAGACACTTCCACTTTATGTTGAAGTAGCTTTACTTGCAGGAAACTGTGTAGATTGTAAGCCTTTCATTGTCCAGGAAAACCATATTTAACATTCCAGGTGTATTTCTGCTGGTTTAGGGCTGAGTTTCTGCAAGTACTGTCAGCGGTGGGAGGAGCACATGGGTGGAATGGCTTTTTTCCTGTTACTTGTCTAGGGATTCTTTTACTTTGCTGTAGTACTCTGCTGTTTCTAAGATCATGGAAGTAGACATAGTTTTAGCAAGAAAACAGAATATGGCGGTTCAACCTGATGAATTGTTCGTTTCTGAGAGAAGATAAGCCTTACATTGGTAATGTCACAACAGCATGCCATTCTTTGTAAGGCAGGAATAAGGTAATGACCACCAGGAGAAAGTTAATGTATAGCCTGGAAGAACTAGAGGGTGTTGTGTGTATTGAAACATATGGGTCCTCATTGTTTGCAAATGGTTTTCTTACACTTGGGAGGCTTTGCTCTGTGCATACGTACATATACCATATTTTGATATTGTTAAAACAGCAAACATTCTACCTAAAAGTGTAATTTGTGTTTTAAAATCACTTGGAGGAAAATGTGTTGGGTTTTTTTATATCCATCTCTCTATATATATCTTTCTGTCTATGTATGCAGGATGACTGTCAACATACTAGCTTCTATTTACCAAATGATGATGCTTTCCTATTAAAGAATAGATTTGGGATCTAAATAACATTTTTTTTAATGAAGTCAAACAGTCAGAATTTAGCAAAAGATTGAAAAAGGTTGCCTATATATATTTTTTTTTTTTTCCCTACTTGTACTTAGGCATTAGAATACAGTCTTGAGTCACAAAATCATAGGACTGGGGGAGATCTTGATCTCCCCTAATTTCTGCTGTGGGCCCAAAATTAAATCAGCTGTACTGTGTGTTCCTAAAAAATATTTATCTAGCCTTTTCATAAATGCTTGCTATTATGGAGAGTCAAAAACCTCACCTGTCAGGCTGTGATCTCATACTATTTTTTCATTAGGACGGCTGTTTTACTTAGTCCGAAGGGTTGCTCATTTACAACACAACGCTGATTACCTTCCATCTTATTGATCTATATGTGTATCTGAGTTTATTTACTGCATGCTATTTCAAGCTTTGCTGTCAAAACAGAATTATTAATTTCTGAGGTGTTCATCAATAGAAAGATAAAGTTTTTTGCTAATTTTGATGTATTTTTCCGGTCCTTCTGTAATTTAAGAAGCTGGTAGCTATATCTTATAAATTAAGGAGTTTTAAAGTCAGAAATATCCAATAATGCTGACTGTTATATGTAAGACATTTAGGACCCTTTTAGAGTTTGTCCCCCACCCCCAAAGCAGTTCTTCCACTCACCTTTCTGGAAGCTATGGTTTGCTCAGTACTTCTGCAGATCACGCTAAGCTCCCAAGTCTATGTATTTAGAAAATGAATAGACAATTAATGCATAGCTTGGAAGAAGTGATTCCCACCTTGTGATTTGGGAGGTAGTATTGGTGCCAGAGCTATATACATCTGGCTTGTACTCTGCTACCTAAATTGTCAGAGTACAGCCAGGAGGTAATTATGGTGTACATACATCATCTTGGAGGTGGGAGCCCATTCTGCCTCTCTCTCTGTTATGGTCCCTTTGAGTATGGGCAAGGTGCAGTCATTTTTTGAACTTGTATAGTACAATGTCAGTCTACTCCAGTTAAGGTCACAGCAGTTTTCCGAGAGTGCACACGCTGATTTTGCAGTATGATCCAAAACTGTCTGTCTCAGTAGAAAAGTAGATTATACTGATTAAAATCCTGGGTAAACAGGTGGAATATTGAACTCTTTACCCAATTTTCTGTGGAGCTTTTCTGACTGTGAGCTCTGTTCTGGCTCTGGAAAGAACTATACTTGATGTGAGGACGGGTACTCTGGCTTATCTCCTTAGCCTGTGTCCCCCAACATAGTAAGTCTGTATGTTCTGCTCATTCATTTCTCATGACTCCTGTTATATCCTCCTACCTTGCAGCCCCTCTCTTCATTCATTCATCCCTAAATCCTCTAGACACATGCTCTGTTTACTTTAAGTCAGTGGTTCTCCGTGCCAGCCTCCAACAGAGCTCTCACAGGCCTGTTTCTCTCTTTGAGGTTGACTGGAGATCAGCTTTTTCCCCACTGCAGCTCTTACCAGACCTCTCCTTGCATCCCCCATGTTATGGAATAACCTGTGTCTAGTTCCTTCTGCTATTGTCCTGATGTGTTTTTGTCCAAGATGTAATGTGAATTAGATTGCATGGCACCTGAAAAGAGTTACAATCACAGCATGACATAAGTTCAGCTCTCATGTGGTAATTGTTCTTCAGCATCTGCATAACTAGCTCTCACTAAATTTAGGGATTCACATTCGAACTTCATGAATATATATGCCAGGTAGGGCTGACTTCTGCTTTACTTGAAACTACCACTGAGTTCCATGGGATTAAGGAGGACAGGCTCTAATAGTTAATGTAATTTGTAGTCCCTTTGGGGCAATGAACAGACTTTTTTAGTTAACTCCACCTGTTTTAACTTCTGTATCCTTGTGATTATTCTGAAGGAGAGGAGGGTAAGATGTGGTAAAAGCCATCAGAATTTTAGTGCCTGATTGGCTTTTTCTGTGGTTTTGTTCTCCACTTCTTATCTTCTCATGTAAATAGCCACTAAGAACTCTATTAAAAAGTTCTTTGATCAGGGTCAAAGAATTATCAAAGCCAGCAAACTAAAAGTTGAATTGGCACCAGATGCTTGGAAGAAATGAGCACCATTTGGTTGTGAACTACCTTTAACCAAGATTTAATTACAATATTCATTACTTCAGAGCTAGGAAAATTCAGTATGACAATCTTAAGGGACTAATAGTAATAAAATAATGAATGAAAAATTCTAAAAAATAAAATCAGCCAAGTGAGAGAGTATATCTATATCAGTAAAACAAACTATCATAATTAAAAGTCATTTAATTGCAAATGTGTGATTGTTTTGTGCAGCCTTTAGAGAAAAAGGATAAAAAGAGAAACAACTGAAAAAACACTGAAATATGTCTGCTTGTGCTTCTGCTGGATGCTGAAGGTGATTATTCTGTTAGTTATGAGTGCTTTCTGCTAATTTGGGTCAATTGTACATATATATCTTGCTGTAATCACTGTAACGTTTTATTCCTTATTGGCCCAGTTCCATTGCTATCACACCAATGTTAAATCCCAACCCATCTGGTAAGTGACAGAAGAGCCCAAAGGTCAAGGGACTGCTTTTGCAAAATATACCTGATGCCTGGCCGTAATGTGCTTCCTTGCAAATTGCAGATAGTTATTACCTGATTTTGTTTTAAAGCAGGTAATTTACATGTGAGCCACTTGGATTCTGCAGCAGAAGAATATTTTGAGTTTTAATTCAATTATAATTTCTGCAGAATTTGTTTTAATCTTTGTTTTATGATAGCAAATACATTTTAATAAATTGTGTATCAACTCTGGGCACCTCATGTAAATTATAAAACTGACCCAGGGGTTCAAGTGTCAAATAGTTGTTTTCTAAATGTCAGCAATTTCTGAAACTGCATTTATCCTGGCATTGATATTCTTATTTGCACTATGCTGTGAGAAATTGGCATTAATCCATTACTGTATATTAAAGCCATACTTTTTGTAGATAGTATCATATTGCCACTGAATGGTTGCAGGTGCTGTTTCCTGCCAGTATGTACATCAAACTGCTGAAATTGTCATCATCTGTAAATAGCTTAGGCCTTTCTGAAGTACTCTAATTGATCTCAGTGCGGTTTATGGTGACCCATGGAACAGAACAAAGGATACTACTTTTTAAGATAGTATTTTCAGTATCATTTTTACAGCTTGCTACCTTTCAGTATCATTTTTACAGCTTGCTACCCCATCTACTTTTTCTATTATACAGACTTTACTTTTTTTCCTTACATCACAATAGCATAAGTACACTTTGAAGGCTGAAATATGTATTTAAAAACACATTTCCTTCCCATCTAAAAGGTTTTTTTTTTAATCACTTTTGAAATTACAACCTTTCAGGTAACATTGTTTTATCAGTCAGTTTAGCTAATCTATTGAGGATGTAATTTACTATTCATACTGCACAAGACATTTTCTTTTCTGTATATTATATATCTGTGTGTGTAAGAATAATGTAGTCCGGTGACTACTATTATCTCTTTCTTTTATTGTTAAGTGTTTCATTTACTACCATAGGTCCCTAAGGAGCCAGACTGCTTAGTTTCATTTGATTGGATTTTAAAATCTATTTGATGAATTAGGTCCACTGAGGCACACCTCTGATGCAACATGGGTTCTGCAGAAAGTATAGGGGATGCAAAGAAATGTACTCAGATAATTCTGTTTTCAAAGTCTGCTCCTACAAATGCACTAGATTTAACCTAAACAAGTGGAGAAACACAGAAAGTAAATAGTTCCCAGCATGTTTTCCACAACAATGGCATATATCTTTTTTAAAGTCAAGTTTTATGCTCCTCTGTAAATCTGTTTTAGTCAAAGAAGGAAGGGATGTGGGCAGAATATGAAGAGGTGGTAAACCCAAGTAATTTTTATTGAACAGTCATTAGATTGTTGTGCTTTGAAGAAAATATATGCAATGAAAATTCCTGAAGTCATGTGCTCTGGGCTGTATAATGGTCAATAGCACTTCACTTATGAAAAACTATAAAATGTCTATATTTTCCCCACAGCCAAATTTCAATCGAGATTATAAATAACACAAAAGCAAAACCTGGACCCAAATATGGATTAAGCAATCTCTCTGAGCAGGAGTTGTCTGTAAAAAATAGATCTTGGATTATACTTGGAAGGTTGGCTAAAGATTTTGTGGACCTCTATGTACAGAGCCTAAATGATACGAACATTTTTCCAAATATGTTGTATTAAACATGTACATTAACCTGTATACATGCATTAAAATGTAGTAGTTTATTTGCTTTGATTCACATTATTTTGCTTTAATAATTTAATCTATTAAAAATAAAAAGCACTTCACTCATTCTGAGGAAAGTAGCATTTTTGTGAATAAATTCCATCAACGTGGTTAACAGAAGAAATCAGGATGTGTATTACTCAGAAATTAGGCTAACAATATTTTTCAAATAATATGTATACAAGATGGGAGGAGGATGGAATACAGGATGACTACTTACAACTGACTTTCCATTAGCAATATTATGATTCCAGTGTAACCTATGTCTTTACTTCCATATCATCCGTATGCAAAACATTAGTACTTCTCAAGGTATTAATAATGGCATTACTTATTGTAAGTGATGTCAGCCATTCTGGAACAAAGCAGAAAAAGAATTTATTTCTAAAAGCAAAAAATTGCTCTGGCATGTTCAAAGAAGACAGTTATCTAGTCAAGAGAACAGGAAACTGAAACGTAACTGACTTGAGGGTGTTCTTTACATTCATGAAACAAAAAGAGATGACAAGCCTTATTCACAAGTTCATTAACTTGATATTTAAAAAGAAAATAATGTTATAAGGAAAAGAAATAGAAAAACAGTTAAATTACGAAAGTGGGTTTATCCTTCTTCAGTGGAGTATTGAAGGCAATCTTGGGAGAATAATGAAATAGATTTTCAGAAGTGGAGAAGCAGATCTCTTTCTGGAGAAAGGAAATGTCTTTTTGGCATAGATTAAAAAAAAAAAAACTTTTTTTTTTTCTCCTGGGAACTTTTAAGCATGGTGGAAAAACATTAGATGGGACAAAAATGGGCCAGGAGAGTATTTTTCCCCAGCCCCTCTACTTTCAAAGTTTGAAGAGAACTCTGAATCACATTACATCAAACTGTGTACAAGGGCATAGACTCAGCTTTCATTTGTGCTCAGTGTGGCCTTTGTATGCAAACACAGATCTGCCAGTTAGTGTTGACTTCTGTCAATATATGACCTAAGATCCATGCCAGTGGTATCTCCGTAACAACATGAGATACCAAAAGTCTGTGTATTGCAACTTCTAAGTGTGGTAGTGGAGTACAGTGATACTCTCCCAGGCCCCAGCTGTAGACTTGCATGTCCTCCCATTACACTCGATGGGACTACTTCTGTGCTTGTTTAAATTCTGAAGTCCAAGACAAGGAAATTACCTCACTGAAAATACAGCTGTAAGATACAGATGTCATAAAAGTCTTACTGAAGTTTAAAAAGTTGAATTGAAACCTTACAATGACAAAGACTTTGCCTTAGAATTCCTACTTATTCACACAGGGCTTTTTTTTTCAACCTACTGATGAGAATTTCTTTGGACAGTACAGAAGAACCTTCTTATTCCTTTGATAGAAAGTCAGTCATTGAGTAAAATAATAAAAAAAAAAAGTCTTGCTACTTTTTCAAGGACAAGTCACATGGACATAAAATTCCTTAAGGTATGTCATATCCTTCAGTGAAATAATGTTTTGACCAAAATCTTATGAAACCCTTTATTATTTCTCTATCAAAACTAAAAGCAGACACTATTACAATCATTTTGTCTATACTTCATTTCCACAGTGAGGTAATGTAATTTATAATATTACACACAATGAAATAATGCATGAAAAAGTATGTTTTCAAGAAGTTTTGAAGGAGGTACATTTGACCAGAAGATAGATTATGTGCAAGTTTTATGTTCTAAATTAACGCGCTCTCTGCTATGTTTAGCTTTATCTACATCACATTCCTGAAATGCATTGCTTAATTTTTTTTTTTTTTTTTTCATTTATTATTGAAGAAGAATAAATGCTTTCTGGTAGTTTTAGATTCTGGTAAACAAGATCTTCCAAACTGTAGGTTTTAAGTTCATTGTAATCTAGTTGGCTCAAACCAGAAACAAAGATGACTTTTCTGGTATCTGTTACAAAGCTCTTCAGTATGGATATATACCATGGGTGCCTGTTAGAAATAATCTTTAAAGCTGTGCAATAGTTTTTGTTAGAAAATGAATTTGCTGAAAAGCTGAAACTTCTACAGGAATTGAATGTTTTCAGTTATTTTCATGTGGGAAACATGGTTTCAATCTTTGCTTTTGTTTTTAGAGACTGCCATTTTTTACATTTCATTTTGAATTGGATATTGCGGGGCATAATGTTTTGATATCTGAAGCAAACAATGTCGTAAGTATTTAATGGTTGTGTTACAGAATGGTATTTATCTACATAGAATATTTAACTGTCATTTCTTAATTAATTTCAGCTAAATTAAGATTATTTACAATTCTCAAGCTGGAATTCAGTCAGGGAGTTTGCATTTGTCTTCTGGCTTGGAAAAACAATAAAATATTCAAAACATTGGAAATACCCACATACCAAACAGCAGCTTTATGTGATCTGCATCCCATGTTTTCCATGGAACATTTAAGAGCCCTGGTAACCAACATCTCATTGTTCTAACTGCTGTAGAAGCCTGGAACAGAAATGGTCTGAGACCTGAGGTGTTTATGTCATAAGAAATATCCTACAATAATATAAATTGTCTTCTGTGCATCCTCAGTGCTTTACTATCAGAATATAGTGTGTGAAATATCGCTGTTTTACTATTAAAGTATTATTAAGAGTTGGCTTGAAAGTTAACTTGCTAATTTGTGGTGAACTTGACAGTGAATTCTCTTCAGTTTTCTCAAACAGTTCCAACATAAAACAAGGGGTGCTTTTAAATGCAGGCTGAAAAGCTGCATCCTGTGGTTTTGCACAAATAAATAATGGTTTGCTATACTTTACTGTTACTCCATTTTACAGCTGTGGTAAGACTGAGATAACAAAACCTAAATATATGAAAACTTTACTGGCAATTCGCAATCTATCTCAAACTCAAAGTGCAAGCATGCACTTCATAGTATGTTATATTTTGTATTTTCTCTCCACTTGGGCTCACTTTAAGTATTTATTATGTGTATTCAAGGCATATTATCATATAGTTGAGGCACATTTGCAACTGCTATCATATTGATATCTGAAGAAAAGGCACCATTATTACCTGGGATGTATTTAGCAAGGTGCAATACTAATGAGTAGAATGGAGATTCTCATTCCCTTTCATGTATGAGAAATGATTGCTCCAATGTACTGGCCAGCTCTACACTGGAAAAAAGAGAAGTGATGGCTTAGACAAAGTGCTTCATAAAAAAATGTAGGATGTCTGTGAGCAGCACTGTGTTCTAGGAGTGCACAACTATGAAAAGAAATATTTAAAATATATACACAGGACTAAAGTAGTTTAACAACTTAAACTACGTCACAAAATTTATGCGCTCCCTCTTCTATTCACAAAAGAGCCACCAGATTTTAAGTGGGTTTTGAAATTTTATGAAATGGACGCATCTGCCTGATGGGAACAGTCTGGACTTTATGACCCAGTATACCCCTCTGCGCCTGGGCCAGATACTATCTACTTATTTCACAGGTTGTATTGCTTATTAGTGTGAAGAATTCAAAGCCTTGTTTCTGTCTGAGCATTTCTTATTTACCTGTGTTTGCAATCAAGATTCACCTTCTTTCCTTATATGCTCCCAGATCAAATATTTTTGTACCAATCATCCTATAAGCCAGTATTTACAGTAGTAATAATATAGCCTTTGCTCTGTCTAAAGAGCAAAGAATTCTACAAACTATACAACTCTAACACAATAGAACTAAAAATAATAAAATAGACAGTATAAAACCAAAACTAATTGATAAACTAGAATAAATCTCATCATTGATATGATAAAATGATCATGAGAACAACTGGTACATGGGCTAAAGTTAATTAAAGTAAAAATATTTTCAATATATTTCAGTAGAACTCCTTGTACACTGTGCTTTCCTCTACAGACAAGAATGATTTCTTTTCCCTGTCACCAAGAGTATAAATTCTGTGTAATACCAACAGTTAAGTTGCTTTCAACCATAGGTGATGCATGTCACATGGATTATTACCAGGCCAGCTTGGTTGTGAATGATTTTCAAAAGTGTGATAGTATTTTCATTCCTTAGAGAGTGACTTTGTGTGGAGCATCTTCCGTTGCACGGTTTAGGAAATTTCAACTGGAATTACTTTAGATTTAGTTGAATCTCTGGTTTGTCATTTGTTTAGATATGTTATAATGTTTGACATTACTGTATACTGTTTTAGTAGGAAATTGTATACTTTTTTTTTCCCCCAAATAAAGAGATATTTGTGGTCATAATTTTAAATTAATAGTATCTGCTAGAAGTCTGAAGAATTTGACCTGATATCAGATAAGATGTATTTGTTGAAGAAGTTTAGGACTTTATCTTAAAATATTTTGAATGGTTCCCACAGACTATGTAACATCTAGATGTTGCTAGTTTCAGTCACTTGTAGATAGAGGCTGGAATTATGTTCTTATCACTATTATGCTTTTCACTTACAGCTTGCAGTTGACAATATTAGTGATATACTTTTGATTCCATCCAGATGTCTGGCTGTGAAATATGGCCTGCGTATTCCATGACTGTGGTGCCTTCCATGCCTAGTATTGCAAAACCACATCCACTAGGAGGGGAGGATGGTTGTGATTGATGACTCAGGAAAAAAGAAATGCACATTTCTATCATGTGAGGTATTCTCTGTAAAGTGGGAGGAGTATTTATTTCATTGTGCAAGACTGTGAGACCTCTTCTGAGATATTATGTACAGTCTGATTATCTGCGTACAAGAAGACTCATTCCAGTTGGAATAACTGTGTGTATGGAGGAGGGGGTTGAGCTGCAAGTGCTTTCAAGGAAAGAGAGAGCTGATTCTATGAGAAAAGATGAAAGCCTGGCTTATTTAGGCTGGGAGAAGTGTTTGCATGCTAATACGATTGCATTCTATAAATAGATTGGTATTAAGAGGCAGGAAGAAGGAGAGGGGGTTGTGTGTGTGTGTGCGCGCGTGTTTAGGCAAAAGTCTAGTTTGCAGTGTAAGGATGAAGTAATCTACTTTAAAACATTCATACCTAGGTTGGAAATGATAAGAAGTATATATCTGCTAACATGCTAACATAGTGATATGCTCAGTACTCCTCTGAGAGGTGGAGGAAGGGTTACATTACAGGACTTAGTGGTAGTAAGTGCTCATGGCCTCTAACATAGATTTATGAAATATGAATGGGGGGGGCGTGGGGGGGGCTGGATTTTTTTTTTTGTTGATACTCCTGTTGTCTGCAAGAAGTAAGATTGCTCCCTCCATTTGTGTATAATGGGTTTCCAGTTCTGCTGATCAGTGTTAAGGGAGAGTGGTTTTTAGTTTGCTTGTTTTGACCCATTAAATTTTTTTTACTGCATTTTGGTAATGTAAAATATAAATTATTGACCAGCCGTTGATTTTCTGTCCTGCCTAAGTCTTTTGAGTAATCTCTTATATTACGGAATTCTAAAGATTTTTTTTAAATCCATTGTTCTTAAATTGCTGTCATTCACTTTCTGGAAGTGTTTTCATATTGCTGTGATCTGTGCAAACAGATCTTGTCTTGCTATGTCTTTACCTTGAGAATTTTTGTGGAGGTTACATTCCTGAGAGCATTTCAGAAATCTCTTGACTGTTGTATAAAAGCTGAGTATAGAGTGCTCCTCCAGTATTGCAGATTCTTCATCTGACAATGACGCTGTTTCATAGGATAAATTGTAATGGTTTGAGAGTTTCACAGATTAGCTGAATGCTATTCACTCTAACACTATTGGAGAATACAAATTACATCGTTTGAAGTGAGTGTTTCCATTTTCTTGCTTTCAGGGTCAATGGGTATTTTGGGCCCACTTGATACCACTTTCTGAGAGTCGTTCAATTGCCATTGAGATAGAAGGTTTGAAAAGCTGCACAAATCCAAGCACTTTTCAGAGATTTTATATTAAATTTGGAGAGTGGTTTCCCATTAAATAAAACAGTATATTTAAGTATAAGATTGTGAACTGGGAATTTACGGCTCTTAATTCACTACATACCATGCTTGAGATCACCATTTTACATTGAATTCTGTATGTGCAGGCATGTGCCTTCATAAATTCCTAGAGAAACCAATGGCAATGTCACTTATCTTTTCTGGATATATAGAGTTTAGTTTTAGCATCCAATGTTGTGCTGAATAACCTTTATAATAAATACAGACCAAACAAAGTATTTGTTATGACATTGTTTTCCTTCCGATAAACTGTTGAATATATTGTACTTAAAGGTACAAAGCCTTTTATGTTGATATACGTGATTACATGTATACTGACACTGATCATATTTCTGTTTTTTTATGAGATAGTAAATCAATTTGTTCTCTTGTGGGATCATATAGCTGAGAACACTCCGGAAAGATGAGATTAAAAAATGAGGGATTTTTTTGTGGTTGTTCTTGGTTTTTATAAATCTTTGAATGAATATTCATTCAGCAAGGTTTTAAGTTCATTCCTGGAAGTTCCCAAACAAGACAGATCACTCATCTTCGTACTAAAGGCTGAAGTGATGTAACTTAGTAACGATAGCTGCTGGGGTCTTTGTAGGATGGCTTGCCAAATGACAATCTTTTCTGGAATAAGAGTAGTTTCATGTGTGGATGATTTGTAACAGCATATGCATAAGCAAGTATGTACATAAGACCACTTTTTGAATCAGAGTATCAGTGCAGGCATTTTATCTGGTTTTGCATTGAAGATTATCTTTGAAGCTGCTTTGGATTTACCAGAAGTCTACCACCATGGATTTGTATTTGATCACTTATTCTGTTACCAGTTGTACTAAAAATTGCCTTTGTCTTTTTTTTTAATGCTAAAATAATAAATAGCTTCACTAACTTGTACATAAAAAGTGGCCCATTGAGCTCTAAGGTGGGGATTTGGCTGGTCCTGATGAAATACAAGTGCAGGGTTGTACTAATCTGAAATATTGCAAATCTCCCTTCATCATACTGAAGACCACAAGCAAAACTGGCAAATGGGGCAAGCAGAAGAGCATAGAAATCAGGATTAGCAATGATTTAGCAAATTTTAAATCTGAAATTCATCAAGAATATGACTGGTGCTAAGGCCACTCCGCTGCTTTGAGTTGCTTATGTCAGAATAGTTCACTGACTCTTCTCTGCAAAAAGACACATATGGACTAGGAAACATAAGGAGTTGTTTTCAGTAGCCCAAAGGTGACTGTGGTAGAATGAGTGAAAGGAAAGGAGATGCTCAGATTCTTAAGTGTATCTTTAATGATTTCATAGACTCCTAGTATGTGTATAGATATTTATTTGGAGAATAGCCAAAATTGACAAAATTTTTGCTGAAAAAGAAAAAATTATGGAGCTTCACAACTGCCTGACAAATGCCTGTATATAAAGGTCATTCAGGCACAATACAGAAATGAGAGTAGGTGTTCAATGAGGGCACAATTGTATGGCGGAAAGTCATGACCCTTTCATGCCTAGCACACTAGAGGATAATGAATTTCCTGTGGTGAAAGCCACTGCGCCCAGTGGAATAGGTAGTGGCATACTGCCCCATCTTATCATTTGTAATATATCTTGCAGTTTCAATGAGGGCATCTATTTTTAGGTTCTCTGTAAATGTGAGTGCTGTTTCAAAGGGTAAGTGTGCAAGTATTCGTTCTGGTGGAATATGAGAGTGTAGGAACCAGTCAGTATGCAAACAGTGGATTGGTAAACATAAAAAACTTATGCACAATGCAAATGCGTGTAATAAATAAAATGTAGTCTAATATCCATCTCTTGTCAAAAGTCTGTATTGTTCTTTTTCTCCATTTGACTCAGTGCGCTGATTTATTTTTCATTATTTTATCTTATTTTTGTCAGATTTTTATTATATTTATGGATGCAAAGAAGTTTTGCAGTCCTTGGGCTGAAAACAGGCGTAAAAGCGATTTTTTACTTACTTATTGTGAGAAAATGGACACAAAGTATTAAAAGATGTTTTGTTACAACTTTGTTGCATTTGCTAGTAAACTTTAAAATAATATCTTTATCTGAGAAGAAGTATGCATCTGTAGAACAGTAGGAGTATATGGGTAAGTTAAATAAAATTGCTATGTTGAGGATTTTAGAATTTCCAAAACAGGTCCAGGCTTAGAGGCAGGCTTTTAAAGTAAAAAAAAAAAAAAAAAAAAAAAAAATATGGGAAGTGTTGTATGAAGAATAATTCCCATCGGCATCCCATATCTATGTGGTATATGCTTATTACAGATCAAATTAAATTCCTTGCAGATAGTTTCCACTTTAATATGCAGAATTAATTCCAGATGACTCTAAATAACAATGTGAATATTAAGATGTCACACAACTAAATGTTTATATAAGAATGATACCTGTGCTTTAAGGATGTTTAGAGTGTTTTACTTATATCTGTAGATTTTTCAGGAAAGGATTCTAATAATTGACCAAAGTCTCATTTCATATTCCCAGATCAGCTGAGTAACTGATTTTCAGCCTTCTCCAAGATGAGTTTTGTGCAAGTTTTAACCTGCATGCATTTTTGATACATTTGGAAATTGACTTTCATTTCCTGCATGCCTAAAATAATTCCATGCCTTGTTAGATTAATGCCATACATCATATTTACCTTAATAAGTTAAGAAAATGTCTTCAGAAATGTCTCCCTTAGAGCTAAAACTGGAATTGGGTCTTAAAGATTAATCAGTTAGTGGGTAACTTGCATTACATAAGGTGGAAATACAGGCTGGAAATAATCTTGTTTAAAACGGTATAGTTATCCCTTGATATGATGTATTTTCATATGTTAATAATCTTTGGTTTTAAACTTGGATAATTGCCATTGGGGCTACCACATGAAATCTATTTTTGGTTGCTTTGGAAAATATTACTGAATTTAAACCCAATTAAAAAACTCTTAATCTGTCACCTTCTATGATTTCCTGCTCTGCCTTGCAATTGTGTTAAAAACATGCATGCCAGTGGCAGAGATCAAGCGACTGTTTTTCTCCAAATACTTTATGCAATAGTTTTTCATTGGCTTCTTGTTTTACTTTCTCCAGTTGCAAATATGGGTATATAACCAAATGATATGCTCTCAGGCTATTTCATGGTTCTTACGGAGAACAGTAAAGGAAAAGACTTATTTTTTTCAGTGAAAGACACCCTGCAGAATGGAGACATGGATTGAAGCTCCATGGAACTAAATGTAAATTAGTTAATGTAAATTTTAAACATCAAATGTATGTTATTTTAGCAAAATCAACAGGCTTGAAGGCATACGCTCATATGGAATACACGATATGAATTGCGCAGAAGACATAAGTATTGGTGAGTTTCATCCTGTAATGGATAGCAAGGGTTAAGAACCATAATCCTCTCCCGGTAAGCTAAAGTTTAAGCACAGCCTAACTCCCAGTTGAAACAAAGAGCTAGTAGAAGCAGTAGAAATTTGTGGTTTAAACTTACACCAACATAAGGCTCATAAATTTGAAATATTTTGTTGAACCCTTGCCTTAGTTCCAGTTCAGATCTGTAGTAGACTACAGAAAGGAGTTCCACATGATTATTTGGTACAGGGTGTGATAGCCCCCATAATTTCCTTAATGATTAGTTGTTCACCTGAATTTAGCCTGTGTGACCCACACTGCCTGGCCAGAAGGAAGAAAAATGAGTAAACATTTTCAGTACCTCTCATAATGCTGTACTGTCAAAGACCATAATCAGGATTTAGCAAGTGAGATCTGGCACGTGGAATACAGTGTCCAACATGCTTAGCTGCAAGTACCGTTTAAATGCTTTGCATGTATTTAGATGTGAGATGTCTGTTACTATATCTTCATATCTAAAGAGAAGTTTCCACTGACATGAATGGAAGTATTCAGAGAAACGAAGTTCACAATGAAAAGTTGTATCCTTGCAAGGAAACTCCTTGATCTTTTTGAGATCAGAGATTAAATTCTGGTACCTTAGATACTAACTGAAGAAAATATCCTTATTGGGGATGTTAATAAGGTGTTTAATCCCACCCTTATGAGCATCTGCATAAGTCTTTTTTCACATGTAAGGAGCTTGCATGATTACCGTACTATTGAACTAGTTTGTGTTAATAATCTTGCCTAAAGTGTATTTGTCTGATGCTGTGCTCACATCTGCAGACTCGACAGTGTTCGTTTTACTGTGGTGAAATTGTGACATATGTTTTCCTGTCCACTGCATACTTATGACGCTATCAGTGGCATACATTTATCTTAACTTCCCTTGCAAAACTAGTGCATGTAGGGGATGTTTTCCATCAGACTTGGATTTTATCTACAAGTTGAAAAGAATGAAAATATAGCACTTAAAAGCACTGTTTGCCTTCTCAAAGGGCTGCAGGAAGCCTCTTTGTAGAAACTGTAAAGCTTTTCAAACAACTTTTTACAGGTTTTGTGTGTGTGTGTATGAGGACTTTGTCCTCCTGGTTCCTTTATGTAAAAAGCAGGCTGTGTAAAACAGGAAAAAGTGCTTTAAAAGTTTTACTGCAATATATTTCTTTGTCTAGGAGCATGGAGGACTTTATTATATACTTTTTGTTTTGCTCCTTTAACTTTCACAATACATTCCCTGGTCCTTGGCCTCTGTCAGAGGGAGTAGTGACGTTCTTGAGATGTGTTCTGCCAATACTGGGTCAGATGGCTAATAGCATTAGATGGGGGAAACCATGCTGCCTGTTTCTTATACCTGTTTTGCATTTATATGAGCCATTGTTCTGTGTGGTTGAAAGAAGAGCCCCAGCTGAAAAATACCTCACCTGCAAAGCATTCAAACAGTTTTAAACAAGCATTTGGCTGGTTTTCAGACGGTATCCTGCTGTAATTTCTGTCTTACAGGGAGGGGGGAAGGTTCTCCTGTATAATTATAGCTGTCATTTTGCAGCAATACAGGGATAACTATGGGGGGAAAATCCTTTCTACAGAATACATATAAAAGCAAAATACATTTTGAAACAGAAACATGTATATGCTTTTTTCCCTGAATTCTCTGTAGAGATACCAACATAATTTGGAAAATATTATATGAAATTAGAATAATGTAATGTGTATTCATACAGTGTTTCTTAATTGATCCCTGCCAAATTATGCTGTGCAATTACAGGTTTATTCATTCTAGAATAAAACTTAAGAATTGCTAATCCACCAGTCTCATGTTAGAAATTGGTAATATATTTTCTTTATTTTATGGTTACATATTTCAGATTACACATGACAAATATTTTGCAAGGACAGCATGACTTCCAATTATCCACAACCCTGAACAGTTGAAGGAGTTGTGGACTGTTAAAAGCTATGGAATGAAGAGCCTTTGGCAGGGGAAGAGAAATTTTTCAGAACATAAAACTTATCACTGAGGAAAAGATTGTATGCGCACTATATCTAAAAGTTGAGAGTGATTTATAGTGGTAAATACTTTTACCAGTTCAGGAATAGACCTAGGTCTAAAGCTGGGAGCTTTCTGTCTGTCTTAGAGCACCTTGTTTGTTAACTAGCAATAATGATACCAAAAAGGAATTCCGCCCCCTCCCAGGACATAAGAAAGCAAGCTTTTACTCAGCTTCTGTTGCTTTTCTATGATCATCAGTTCAAAGGATTTTTTTTTTTCTGATCAGCTAAGATTTCTTAACAATTTGTGGACTGCAGTTGCTTAGCCTTGTCATGAGGTCTTACCCCACTTACTTGTAGTGGAAAAAAATTATGGAGGAAAGTTCTTTCAGTAGTAGCAGTGAATGGCATTTAAATCTTCTGTTTTGAGTACCTGTCAAAATATCTATGGTCACAGTCAATGGGGAAGGAAGAGGGCCCTCCTTCAAAGGATGGTTCAGAGAACTTAGATTTCTGTTTGAATTGTTCTTTGGAGAAGGCATTGTCTCTCATTATGGCAGAACTAATTAGGGTTACTAATCTCCTAATCTAGTAGCATCAATATCCTCTGATAGCTTGCAGAAATAATTTCAAAAGCAGAGAAAATTTAAAGGGGAGAAAAGTAATTTATCAGGCAGAAATTAGGCTTACAGACTAAATGACAGGAACACCTCAGTCTTTGTGCCAAAACTGTGATTGAATTTGGGATTTTCTCAATTCATCTTCATGCCACTAGGGATATATGTGCTTTATTATACACAATGGGCATCACTTTACTAATCTTTGGCATAGAGTGTATATGCGAAATGTTTTAGGAAAGAGAGTGATTGGGCGTGATTTGAGGTGTTGTGGGGAGTGAAGCTGTACAGCATGGGGGGCATCATGGATATAGTAGGTATAAGAATGAGAACTTCAGCATCAGCAGGACCATCTTATATTTCCATAAGAATTTAAAAAAAGAGGAAAAACTCAGTGTAAGACCAAGTATGGAAAGATAATCATGTCTGTTGCCCGTTTTATTTTTAACTGTTTTTTGCAAAGCACATGTTCATGCTGTCCTGGGAATTTGGGTGAGCCCTTTCAAGTAATCACCACTGCAGAGGTGGAAATTTTTGCCCCTTAGCTGAGACATGATGGGTTTCATATATGGTTAAAAAAAGAGGAAAAACTCAGTGTAAGACCAAGTATGGAAAGATAATCATGTCTGTTGCCCGTTTTATTTTTAACTGTTTTTTGCAAAGCACATGTTCATGCTGTCCTGGGAATTTGGGTGAGCCCTTTCAAGTAATCACCACTGCAGAGGTGGAAATTTTTGCCCCTTAGCTGAGACATGATGGGTTTCATATATGGTCTTTGTTGTGAATGCCAGGGAGCTTTGTCTTTATACTAGTAACTTCTAAGGAGAAGCAAGCTTGTTTTCTTGGTATGACATGAGTGGTCCACTAGCTGTTGAAATTCTGAGCGAAGAGAAGGGAGTGGCAGTTGAAATGTGAATACAATGCTGTTATAATCACTAATCTCCTTAGGATAATCAGATAAGAGAAAAGAGAAGATACATACAGAGAACAATAATTGGAGAAAAAGAGCTTGTCTTTTTATTCATCCTAGTGGGTAAGGTCACCACCAAAGCAACAATTTTTACATACGAATCCATTGGCTCACAAACCAACTGAAAACAGAGTAAAAATGAGTTTCCTGCCTGTATGTTTCCAGACTTGCACCCGAAATGCCTCGCATCAAGAGGCAGCTTTATGGTCAGTTTGTACCTACATTCATTTGGTCCATAGAATTTAAAATCAATATCATGCTGGCTCCTGTCTGCCCCTAAGGGTACAGTGGAAGAACAGATAACTGTTTCTTAATTAATGGTATCAGGGTTGTGTTGATGCAATTTACTACAACAGTGTAGTCTGAGACTAAAATATTCACTGAAAAGCTGTTTTGCATTATATAAGAATGTCAACATGCTTTCATAATACAAATGAAAAATATAAAATATCAAAGAATTTAGTCTTAGTGCAGGTTTTCACAAAGTAGTATGGCTCTGAGTTATTTGGAGAAGCTTCAAATAAGCTTTACGTATTTGTAAAATATGTGTCTTTATATATTTTAAGATTTATTTGATCCTTTACTGCATGATCTTGTCCATTTGTCATCTTCTTCTCCTGATTCCTAGGAAGCTGTTGAATTCAGAACAGAAGTGTTAATTGGAGGCAACCCAAAGGTGGAGCTTATATTCTAATGGCATAACTTTATTTGATCTTGATTTGAAAGGAATCACACTGTATTCTCAGGCCATAGGAGGTCAGGATTTGCTAACTCTTAACTTCTCAAATATGGTTTGGAGAACAAATAATGTAAAGAATGATAGGATCCTGATAATAATCCTAATACTCTTTAATATTTTATCAAACATATTTTTTCATCTCAGTTTTTGACCTAGTAGGAAACAATTTATTTTAGAATTCATCGTATAGAAGTTTGGGGAAACAAAAGAGATCTTATCTTTCTGGAGTACAGTAAAGAATTGGATATGATGTTTCATCGAGAGAATGTTTTTGTAGAGCACTTAAAAGGAATGTAAAATGCTGGCTGGGTACTGCCTTTGGGAGAAGAAGCTGGTGACAGGTGGTGTTCCTCAGGGATCCATTTTGGGATCAGTGTTCTAGAGTAACACTTCATAACTTTGCATGAAGTGCCAGTCTCTGTATATTTTCAGGCCACCTAGCAAGGAGGGATGTCAGGTGTTGCTTTCTATTTTGAAACTGCATGATGTGTTGATCTTATCTGCTTAGAGTAAGCAACCTTTCATTTCCAACTGGTGGCTTTTTTTTTTTTTTTTTTTGTAGAGCAGCAGTTTCATGTTAGTATGTAACAGGTACCTTTTCACCGTCTTTCACTATATCACAGTGGCATTCTTTATCACATGGTCTTTTTTCCTCCTCATTTCTCTGTTACTTTTGTATTATGTCTTTCTGTATCTTTTATATCTTTCTCCTCTCCTTCCCACTGCTCTTAATCCTTGTAGAATTCATAGAATCATAGAATCATAGAATCATAGAATCATTAAGGTTGGAAAAGACCTCTAAAGATCATCAAGTCCAACCGTTAACCCAACCCCACCATGCCCACTAAACCATGTCCCTAAGCGCCACATCTACACGTCTTTTAAATACTTCCAGGGATGGCGACTCCCCCACTTCCCTGGGCAGCCTGTTCCAAGGCCTGACCACTCTTTCAGTAAAGAAGTTTTTCCTAATGTCCAATCTAAACCTCCCTTGGTGCAACTTGAGGCCATTTCCTCTCGTCCTATCGCTTGTTACTTGGGAGAAGAGACCGACCCCCACCTCGCTACAACCTCCTTTCAGGTAGTTGTAGAGCGCGATGAGGTCTCCCCTCAGCCTCCTCTTCTCCAGGCTAAACAACCCCAGTTCCCTCAGACGCTCCTCATAAGACTTGTAATTCATCAGTCTTTGCTTCCTCTGTTGACAATATGTAGAGGGCTGTTCTATCAGAGCTTGGACCAGTACCACTGAAGATGATGGAGATGTTTTCAATGAATTCAGCAAGCACAATTCAAAATTGAAGCCATGACTGTACAAAGGGATATACAAAGGAACAATACCTTTGGGTCTTACCAATACCTAGTTCATGGTATCTACTGCATGAAATTTCAATCTCTCAAGGTACTATTTTGCAGGCAGTTATAAATAGTGCCACCACTGGCAGGCTAGCTGGTACAGCTAAACATGAGCCACTATATGAGGGGGAGAAAACTGAGTAAAAGACAGATTATGTGCATCTTTTAAATGCCCTCAGGCTCATAGTACTTAATTTCTTTTCTTAATCTCTGTTACGTCCATATGAAGATAAGTAGTTGACAGAGAAGAATCCTGTACCTATAAACAAAATGTCAAACAAAGTACTGAAGTTTATGCCCAAGATTATTTTCCTTATAATTTTTCCATGTGGTAAGAATTAATTTATACTGAAAAATGTTGCAAATTTTTGAATACAACCATGTTGGGTTTTCAGCTAGTGGAAATCAATGAAGTTTCACTAATTTCAAAAGGGCTAGAAATATTTACACCAATTGAAGTTTTGTGATAAGATCACCATTTATATAACAGTTTAAATATATAAAAACAACCAGCTTCATCCTGTGTTTGTAAAGAGTTTCCATACTATAAATCACCAACTTGTCTGAAAATCCGGTAATTATTTTATACAAAATGTGTAATTTTTCTGCAGTAGAGTAATTTAAAGCTATAAGTTAGCAAATATGTAAACAGTAGAATATCAATTAATAAGTGTAGGTCCTGAGATGTCCGGGAACAAATGGCCTTTTTCAAAACAAAGAAAGAAACAACCCCTCTGCCATAGATGCAGGCTTATGGCTGTTAGAATCACATCATTTCTCAGACTGGTTGATTACCAAATGTTGGTGTTTTTGTTAAGGCGTTTCTCTGTTGTCACTTGCCTTTTTTTTGTCTTTTTTTTCCCCTTCTCTGTGGAAGGAAAGTAAAAGAACCATAATGTTTAAGGCAATTAAGTAAATGACGTCCAGCTAATATAGACAACGTTCAGAATTTAATCACAAAATGAGAGGAAACTTGTTCAGAAAATGGAGGCTAAATCTCTCTGTGTATCAGAGAAGAGCTGGATGAGGTCACAGATATCTAGGGCAAAACAGTGTGTTTAATTCAGAAAGAAAAAAAAAAAAGGTTGGTTGAAAGAAATGTCTTTGAGTCCAAATCTGGAAAACTATTTTTACCATTTATCTTTCAGAGTATTTCTCCTCTGTGCCCTTCCCCTTGTACCATACTAGTCTGGCAGCCCAGAATGTACTTGAAATGCCTTCCCTCACTGCCTAAAATGATAGCTTTTATTTCAGGACTTGGCTTATTATTATTTGATCCTGTAACCCCTTAAGGCCAGCATTAGCAGTTGGTGTCAGGAAATCCCAATTCCCAGTGCCAAGGGGTTAATTGCTTTTTACTGTTTGATCTTTTTATACCCACTTTATATGCTACCTGACCATTTTACCATCTATAGGAGGTACACATACTTTTCTTTGCTGGCCTACTTCCTGAATCTCCCCGTAGATTTCCCCACTGCTGCCTTGCCAATTTTACATTACATATTTTTCAACCAAAAAATTGCAGTTGACCTGATTTTTCATTTTTACACTTTCCAATTTTCCTGGCAGAAAAGGTGCAGTGTACTGTCATTGTATTTCTATGAGCTGAAATAGGTAGATAGGATGGACACATGATATATTAAAAAAAAAAAAAAAATTTGAATATGTATAGAGTTATGAAATTGGACTGCTGATGTGTTAAATTTGGATAGCTTTGTTGCATAACAATTTTTGTCTTTTTAAACTATAGAGCTAAAGTGTGTGGGGCAGGGGGAGGAAGCACTCAAAACTAAATCAAGATATCTCAGATTTTGTTGCTAAGTTAAGTAATCATATCTCCAAGCAAAACAGATGATCACATTTGTCAGAAATATTAGCTTGTCAAGTCTTACCCTACATTCATTGAAAATTTTGGTTTGTCACCAACTTACGGGCATAATACGTCAATTTCTTTAGGGCTGCTTGGTTTAAAATAGCAATTTTATTTTATTTTCATCATATTGCACAAAGCTAGCAATGAAGCTGGTATTCTGCCATAGTCTGCTTTTTGAAATCTTTGCAACTATTTGTAGGCAATTAAAATTTTTGTGACATACTTCAGTTTCCTTAAGAAAATGACAAAATATTCAAAATAACTGAGAAAATAAAAAAACCCTATTTCATAGATTTTAATGGTTACAATTCTGAGAAATATTTATCTCCTGGATTTTTAATGCCGTTGAAATTCTAATGTGCCACTCTAACTTTCAGATTTTTAAAATAACTATATCATCTGGTAAAGTAAAACAACATAAATAGGGAGGAAACTTGAATAGTGTATCTGTAGGGGAATGGTCAATATCAGGTCTTCAGTATAAAATGTAGTTTAAATGGGGGAAAAACAAGTTCTACCAGCACTAGAAATTACACACATTCCAGTGTATCTGTGTCCTGCAGTAAATTGGTCTCAGTTTTCAATTTTTCCTCCAGTTTGTGATTTTATTAAATTTCTTCCATGAGGATTATCTGCTTGGACAGAATGGGAACTCACACATTAAGATTTTTGCTCCAGCAGGGTGCTTAGGTCTTGTCATTAGTCTTTCAGGCTACCTATTTTTCACAACAGCGGTAGATATTTGATTCTCTTGAAAACCTTAGTCATATTCAGGTTTGATAAAAATGTATTGCTAAGTTAGAAAATTATTTTTTAGTCACAGGCAGAGAAAGAAGCATGCAAAAACCTAGTGCATTCATGTGAGATTTATTGACTTCAGAAAATAGATTAAAAATAAGAGTAAAGTTTTAGCTTTTGTGGATCATGATGTGTTTAAAAGCTTAGCTGTATGGTGCTAGTTCTTTGAAACATATTCAGTAAGACTGTGCAGGTCTTTCAAAATGTAACTCGAAGCAAAATTTACATGCTCTTGAATTTTAGTATGAAGATAAAAACCTGCCGAGATCATTTGAAAATCCACATGGGAGTTATGAACTTCACAGACCTTCATGCTGGTGAATTTTGCCTATTTTGAGTTCATTTATCTCCTCCTCAGCTACAATTTGCTTCCTCTGCAGGGAATGAGACTAGTGCTTTATCACTTTAGAGGAGGCTGTTGTTTTCATCTGGCACTTGCCTTGAAGAGGCCACAAGGATAGAGCCTCTGTTCAGTGATGCAATTGCCTGTCCCCTCTTCAGTGCTGACCTTTCTTCCAGCTCTCGTTCAGTGGTCAGAGTACGTGGATTCTCATTCAGGTGCTGCTGTGCTAGATCCTTCTAACTCTGAGACTGAACGGTGCCTTAAAGAGCATATGGCCCTTATAGGGAGTTGGGAATTTCATTAAGCTTGCATACTGCCTACAGTACTTTTTCTCTTTAAAAGATGAAAGACTCTATATAGTCCTTCGCTGCTTCACAGTACGAGACTGCAGGAAGAAGGGGGATCTTAATGTATGTGGGATGGCCCGGCCCTGCCGACCGTTGTTTTTTACTATCTCTCAGGATGTTGCATGAGTAAAGTCAGAACTGGCTCCTCCCTAACTAAGATGAAAATTAGAGTGATAGAGGTTAAGTAAAGCTTTTTATTATTACTTATATATTTCTAAAAAAAAGAAGAAATCATGAAAATAAAATAGTGATTTTTTGGAAGTAGGTGCCCTGTGGCGTTGGTAGATATGTTCAGTATTTTCCATAGATTCTGATAGTGTCTGGAAGTAGATTCCTTCAGTGTGAAAGCAAAAAAAAACCAAGCCCCATCTTAGAGCCATTTCTGACAGCCAGCAGAAAATAGCACCCCAAGAATTTGTTTATAAATAAAATATATAATTCTGACAATATAATCCCTAGCTTAAAAATGTTTTCATCTTGGCTGCCTTAGCAATGGGTCAAGAATCAGGCTTCTAGTGTCTTTCTCATTCATTTATCCAGCCTTTTATCTCACTACATAATAATAACTAGCTTAATTTGCCTTAGGCACCTATAAGTTTTGCTGTTAGAGAAGTGCAATTGCTGTATCTTCAGATCCTTTGTGGATGTCAGTATATTTTCTCCTCAAAATGCAAACTGAAAAGTACAGTTGATAGAAAAAATATGGGGAAAATAGAAATGTTTCATTTCAACTTCTTGATGCAATATTTCATATCTTTCATGTTGACGTAGCTCAGCAAAATTGTTTATTAAATTTCTTTTCCAAAGGGCAAACTTAAGACTTCATTTTCTAGAAATCATTATAAACTGGTCTGAAATGTTGCAACAAAAGTTATAGTAGAGAGCTTTTTTGGACTGACAAAGCTGAAACACAGAAAGAACAATAGCGAGTTAGTTGTTTACCAGAAATGTCTTGCTCAGTCCCTAGGTTGTTTTTTTCAGTGGCACGGAGCTATACCTTTTCAGAAAGCTGAATAAAGGGAAAAATTTGTGAAGTGGTTGGGAAAGCTTTCTGTGAGTTCAGGGAGTTATCAGAGGTGGATACCCATCCCACTGGGGTTCTGGCTCTTAACTAAACCAGAGCTGCAAATGGATTTATGGTAAACTATCCTCTAAATAAATGACAAGAATTCTGAGCCTCTGAATGACCTACTTTTCTCATCTCTTTAGCCTTCATATGAGGAAACATACAGAAAACACTGCTGGGTTGAGGAAAAGGGTAGGTGAGGTGCAGTACTCTTCCACTGCATGTTTAATCTGCTCCTCTGACTACTTCCTTGGACTTTAAGTATTTATTTATTTTTGCCATAGTAGCAGGTTGCAAGTTACAAGATCAAGGTACTTATCAAAATCTCCGAGTTTCTGTTTGCTGAAAGCCAAGGACAAACCTACGGGATTTCCATGGACTATAAACCTCTCTATTGTGTGCCACATTTACACTGTCAAGCTATTACCTGAAGTGTCTTGTAGCTGTTCCACTTTTAAACTTGACTGTGACCTTTTATTATTTTCATTCCCATGACCTCTTTACCCCTCTTGTCCAATTTAAAGGACGTCATATCTGTCTGACACCGAATGTTTCCAGTACTCAGGAGTTTGAGTAAAAGATACAAAATAAGAGCAGCTAATTAAAAATCTGTAGAGTTGACATCTGTTTAATATATGCAATATTTCCAGAACTTGATAGCAGACCACCTTACAGTAGCAAGGGTCTAAGTCAGACTGTTTAAATAAAGTAATAATGAAGTATAGTGATATTGTTGTAAACTTGGAGCTGTTCCAAATGGAGTCATAAAGTGTGCTAATTGGTTCTGAGAATTGGAATGCAGTAAAAGTCAAATTTTACAACAGTGACTATTGTACACTGGAATTAACTTGGCTACTCTTGAGGTTTTAAATATATCTAGCCATTAAGAGGCAAAGTCACAAGATTATAGGGATTTTACTCGACTAACAGAGAGATTGACATGTCCATTTTCATCGTTGAAGATTAAGATAACAAGAACAACTTAATTAACATATTTAGTTAAATGAGGGGACTGTACAATGCTATTTGTCTGAACAAATTAGTAGTACCTACAGGCTTGATTAGGTAACATGTTGGAACGTTACCAAAAATTTAAGTAGTGATTTGAGTCGCCTGTTAATAGATCAAAATATATTTAATTAGTTGTACTACCATTATTTAATCAAAGTTACGGGGCACCTTAATTTCATTAAATTCATTAAGCTAATAAGAAGTATAGAGATTACTGCTTTGATACTGTGTTGAAACATCTATAATTTTTAAGACTATAAAATACAAGCAAAATCATTTGGCACCAAAGTAGTAATCTCAATGAAAAGCATACAAATGTCACGTCTATTTAATATATTTCCGTAAATTCTAAATGAAAAGGAACTGCTAAAGGGTTTCTACTTCAGTGGCTACTGTTACTCGAGGCACTCCATTTTCTGTAGCAGCAACTTCTCAATCCATTCAAACCTTTTTTTCTACTAAAGTTATTTTTTTTTATATTGCTGGGGATTTATATGGCATTTTTTATTACAACTTAATGAAAACGTCACCATGTATGTAATCCTTTCTGTATCTGTAAGATAATGATTTTTGGAATCTGAAAATGAACAGATAAGTCAGTAAGTCATGGTTATGCCAATCCACTATAGTAGTCTTGCCAGCTTAGACTACTGCCTGCCCAGTCCTATATCCTTTCTGACAATGGGAAATACAGACTTGGCAGGAAAACACAAAATACCGTTTACTGGACAGTTATACTAAAAGTAGTAGTTGGTTTCTCCCCTGTTATTCTCTGAGTCTGTTCTAATCTGAACTAAATCTCTGACATGAAATTCAGAGTTAGTAGTTTAATTAAAGCCAGCTATGTTCTGTCCAGTCTGTCCTGGTGGGTAGCTCAATGGTATGCATTGGAACAGAACTCTGCTGGACTTTACAGGATCTGTTATCTGCAGAGGTGCTGCTACTAATAACCTGTTTCTGAATGCGGAGAAACTGTCAGGTATGGAGAAAATACATGCTGGAGAAAGAAGGCAAGTAGTAGATGCAAGCAGGAAGGTCTTTTTCTTTAGGTCTTTGAATTCTCTATATCTGAAGTAAAACAATTTAGAAGAATACAATTTGAAAGATGAATCATAAAAGTTAAAAAGTAAATGTTGAAAAGTCACAGGCATTGTATGCAGTTGTCTTCTTAAGTTGTACTGAAGCAAATGAAAAGATAGCTGTAATAGACAATTCCCATTAATAATTCAATTGAAAACAGGTGCAACAGTTGAAGTATTTAAACCACACAAAGATGATAGTTTAGTATCGATCAACAGCTGTGGAGTAATTGCCCTTTTAAAATGTAGTTATAAAATTGTTGGCAACAATAACAGTAAGCCAAATTTATGACAATGTTGCTAATTTGATACTTGGATCACCAACAGATGCTCAGAAAAGCAGGTTTTCCATTGATAACTGAATTTGTGGCTAGCTTTTTTGCAAACATGTTATTGTAGAAATGATCAGCTAATAAAATGTATTGATTTAGTCTGCTAAATTTAGATTAAAAGCTTACCTTTTTAATGTACTAAACTGTCAGAGTAATATGATGTGAAAGGAAACTTTGTGCTTGAGCCATTTGTTTTTAAAAAAAAATATTTGCATTTAAACATTGCAGAGCTAAATGGAGGCATTGTAAAAGGAAATTGATTCATATCAGATTTACTATAAAGAAAAGCTTATATGATGTTTATATGATTCTTAAGAGGTGCTGAGGTAGCAGATGCAAAATTGTTGTTAACACTGTCATGCAGTGTACTGCCAGAAAATGTAATATAAAGCTGGTCAACATCAGTTGTCTCCATGTGAATAAAAAAGAGAAATGCAAATTTATTGACCTGTTTATTGGAAGGTCTGGAAGGAAACTATAAGCTTTAGAGTGTGAATTATTTTAAACTACGTAGTTAAAAAGGCTTCTGGAGGAATTTTGCAGGATGTCAGGAGAAAAGCACATTGTCAAGACCTCAAATATTTTTCAGCAATGTGATCACTAGAAACTACACACAGGAGCTTAGTGGAGGAAAATCGGGTAGTAGTGACCTTTTTACAGAAAAGATGCACTGTAATCAACTAGCCATTGGCCTCTTACTACGAACTGAAACCTATGCTTTCATTTGCTTGTCTGGCACTAAAATGGAAGAGGAGAACATTGGCTAATTCAAAATGCATGTTTTTATTGGTGGTTTGTTAGTATATCATAGAGTATATTACCATATAATCATAAGTATGGTAATAAGGTGATGGGAAGAACCGTACGTTAGTTTTCTCAGAAACCCGAAAATTCAAGTTGTTGAGTCTAAGCTGTGCAAATCTTTATCGAAGCTGGAGTTATCTTTGACAGGATATAGGCTGATTTACTGTTAAGAGTGTGTAGAACAATGCTACTGTTAGGTATACTGCAGTATGATGGGCCAGAAAGTATTGTTTCATTTCCAACTTGAAACTATCTGCATGAACTTGTATACTAGTATGAAGTAGAAAAGACATGATTACAGGAAATAATGCTTCATTTTACATTAAATGCTGCTAGGTCTTGCACTGTCCTAGTCATCAAGAAGAAATCTTAGTGCTGAGATCCTGTTTCATTTGATTTCAAAAATAACCTCTCTAGAACAGAGACTGGTAAGATTTCAAACCAGTGGGTTCCCCGAGATTGCTGCATTGTTCTGACTGCCGTTCTTCTGGGAAAACTGAGAAACCAATTGCTGTTATATTTTCACCTCAGTGATAAGAAATGTTGAGAAAGCTGTTTAGGAATTCTCTTCTGTAACCTTCATTTGTTTCTCACTAAGAGTACACTGCCTGGCCTAAACACCCATTTGTCCTGAGGCTGTGTAAGCAGCTGTGTCCTGACTGTGACGTTTACCAGAACTGCCTCAGGAACAAATAATCTTTTTGTAACGGTTAGAATTATTCCTTTGGAAGAGCAACTGGAGAAAGATGTTTTTTGTAGAGTTTACAGGAAGCCTTCTCAGTTTCCTCTCACCTGGCCATCTGCGGGAGAAAATGACAGTGATTATTGAAATCCATTTCTTATACCCATTCTTCTTTTTAGAGTTCCATGACAATTTATTCTGTGAACAAACAGAGTAACTTTGAATATATGTGCAATATTTGAATATATTCTTTGTCAGTTTGGTTTTTTTCTTTCCAATTTCAGGTGATAGTAATATAATTTTTTTTATTTATATTTAAATTGCATTATTTGGGGATCTTCCTGAAATTAGTACTAGTTTTCCTTTAAAATGTAGATAAATCACTTTGCATTTTTGGAAAAACAGACTTAAATTGTCTCATTAATTTGTCTTTCTCAACTTGTCATTTTTTACATCTCTTAAAAGACACATAGTAGTTTAATGGCACATATTGATTTTTTTTTTTTCTTGTTTAAAAAGACCTTTTGCTAGCATAATCCTGCTTAGTTTAGCATATTAATCTGACTACAGGAATCACAGGGTATTATATAATACTTTAAATGCTATCAAATTTTGAACATTTAAAATAAAATGTCATCGTGCGTTATTCTCGATTTTTCATTTTTGGTAAAATATATCAATAGATTCTATGATACCAAAGCAAGCATCCATGAACTTAGTCTTTGTAGATATGTTCACATCTTCTCCCAGTTACTCCATTTGGATCATCAGGTGAATGCAGCCGTAGGAGAAAAAAGGTCAGGTAGTATTTGGGTAAATATCAGTGAAGAAAAGGGACAGAAAGAATTAAATCTGAATTTCTAAGCTGAATGTTAGGTTACTTTGAAGCTGATCTTACAAGAATGTAGATCTAAAACGTAAAGACATTACTAGTATTAACAATAAAACGTTGCCAGTGTTGATGGTGCCATGGTAGTTGTGCACAAACAGAGTAGGACTTATTTCTGGTTTTTGAGGGAATGTAATTTGAACACAAATTTGTTTTTTGCTTGCTGCCTAAATGAAAATGTATGAGAGGTATAAAATCAGTGGGTTATCATAGAGAATTTTCAAGCTTATAATTAAATAAACCCTCTTTGGACTGTTATATTTCAGCAGCTTTATTTCAGCTAATTCTCCTGCAAAATAAACTCTATGGCTTTGAAGAAAAGGCTGGGGAAATGCATCTCTCTCTATTGCAGAGAAGTGACGCTGTTTTTCTTCTTTCTGATCTCTCTTTATCTTCTGTCCCCCACTTTTGTTTTCTTTTTCCTCTCAGGCTACACATACATCGCAGAATAGCGATGAGGCAAAATTCAGCATAAATTAAGGCAGTCATTTGCAGATAACTGCTTTGGTCTCCAATCAGCCAAAGAGTAGATGAAATTGATTCTGTTCCATTCTCCATAGATTCCTATGAGCCAATATCTTTTCTCTTTTTTTTTTTTTTAAAGCATGTCTTGGTGTTACGTTCTCTTCCATCACTAGAGAGAGAGAGAGAGAATAGCTTCTCTTGTTTCTATCTCTCCTTTCTGTTAAAGATATTTAGTGGAAGTTTAAGAATTCAGGGCAGCTACTAAAACTGCGAAGATCACGCATAAGCCTTGCATTTGCCTTCAATCCATATTTCGCAAATATAAGATAGTTCAGATTATAAAGAGGTATGAATTGTGGAGCTTTGCTCTTATCCATTGTGGAATACAAGCCAGTTTGGAAAAGTTTGGTTTTAGCACCAAACTGCTTGAGTCAAGATAACTCCAGAAACCATTCTTTATGGTGATAATATTCTTTGTTTAAATAATATCCTCTGACATATTATAATGCCAATTATTTTCTAAAATAGACATTACTTCTGTGCTGCAGAGCCTCCAGTGCTGTATGACTGTGGATCAATCACTTCACCTCACCTTTGAATCAATTTTTCTTTGCAAAATACTATTTTTTGATAGTCTTATCATAGAGAATAGCAAGAGTTACCAAATTCTTTTTTTTACCTAATTTGCTGGCAAAAACCTTAACAGGATTTGAACAGAAGTGCATAAAAGCCCATTAGTAGCCATGTGTGCTGAAATAAGTAAGAAAACCCATTGAACTATTTTCATCAATCCATCCTGAAGAATTTCATGGTCTGTATGTGTCGTGATGGGTTTCTACCGGTATTAACCCTCATATGTAGTCAGTTTGACTGGGCCAGGTTATGTTGGCTTTGCTATGCAAATGCAGACTGGTTGCATGCTTTATGTAATGTGTTGGATTTGCTGTACACAAATAGCAGATCTGATGAGGATATTGGATTTATCATCAGACTTGCCAGTGTGAACAGGCTTACATTTTTTAGGTACAATGAATTCCTTGGTCATAAGAACCCAAACCAGATCAAAAGAAAACCCATCTGAAATATAACTTCTACTAAGGGGGAATATGACTTCCACTGAGGACATTGTAACTGGAAAGCTCAAGCTTTGTCATAGTTATCAAGATGTGCTCTAGCTGCAGACAGTGCAGGATCAGTATCATTCACGTGAGTATCAGTACCATTCATTTTCCTGCTAATAATGAATTCTCTTCCTTTTTGATTACAGGGTCCTAAGAGTTGAAAATGCAACCTGACACAATACCGACCTAAGACTGATCTCATAGTAAGATATTTTCTTGTGAAGTCAGCTGAGGTAATCTGGGAGTTAAATCCTTTAGGCTGTGAAAATACATTAGGACTGGGCCAAATAGCTTCACTCCTCTTTTCAGGCTTACAATTGCTATCTAGCTAGTACTTGTAAGCAGCTGGAGGAGTCAAGAGGGAATTAGGAGAAGGAAAAAAACCCAACACTTCTTCGCTTCATTTCTAAGACCCTCTGAATCTTGCTTTACTGTAGGGAAAGTACCCTGGCTAGTCTTGTTCTTTACCTGCCTAGAGGCCTTTGATGTCCCCTGATGTTTCCTTTATTTTTTTATATGTACAAAATGAAGATTGAAGATAATTTCCCCCCAATCTAGCTGGTCTTTTCTGTGCATTTCTACAGTGCCAAGCACAGCAGAACTCCTGTCTCAGTTAAGGTGTTACTGTCACCTATGAGTTTTAAATCAGCCTCTAAATGACTCACTTCCTAGAAAAACCTCTCTGTCCTCTAGTGCAGTTAAAAATAGGGATAATACTTTGATATATTTGCATCATATTTTTCCTCTTCAGGACACATGTTTTCATGTAAGTATTGTGAGAAGGTATAAACTTGCAAATTTCAGCCTACATCCTGAATTACATTCAAATAAAAAAATAAGCGGACTGTCTTTCATGAAATAATTCAAGCTGTCACCACAAGAAAAAAATATGAATCATAATCTAGTGCCCTAAATCTTTCCATGATAAACAGCAGGACAGACACCATAACTACAGTTGACAGATACTCAGTTATTAAAGTCGTTTGAATGTTTTTGTGGTGTACACTAACAGATTTACAGTTATTTGATGAAGAAAATAAAAATAACAGCTTTAGCAGTCAAGATTCCATTCTGCAGGCTTAAGATGCTCTACAGGCAATTACTACATCTACCTGTCAGCAATGGTGCTGTGTGATGTGACGGAAAGCCTAATTTATAGAAGGGGTCTTGTGGATTTCTCCAGAAGCTTTCAAGAATGAAGATGCAGGAAGAAAAAGCTGTTTTTGCACATAAATGGACTTTGACTCTTCTTTTCTATTTCTCCTTGGATAGTTTGTAAGACACTTGCTAGAAATCACTACTGTTTTGCAGCTGGTATTATGATTGTGAAGTAGGTAACTTTTTGAATGAGAGATCAGAAACAGCTGGAAGTTAGTGTTCATTTTCACATGCTTTCTAGTTACACAGGATTGTGTTGATGAAAAAAAAATATGTCTGAATAAGAAGCTTTACAGATACCTTAAAATTTGAATGTGGAAAAATCCTAGTTACTTACAGTTCTGATTTTCAAAGGCTTCTGGTTTTTGAGCATAGACAAGTGTGGTACTCCTTTAAAGGAAGCATAGCTACAATGGCAATGTTCATTGTCTCCTATTCTGAGCAAATGCTCAAAGGATAAAATATCAGGTAAATTATATATATATTAAATCACATTTTTATTGATACATCACAATCCAATTTCAATATATGTTATATTAATTCATATATATGATCATTAGATTAATTTGCTAGGTTTTTTATGTTTAGTTAAAACTATGAAATGAAAGAAGGAAATATAATAATTGGGACAAGAAGGAAATTTATATTTTCCTGCCCTAGGATGAAATTCTGTTTCTCCTCTTACTCTTTGTGAGCTTGCTTGAGTAGCAGAGAAGGAAAACTGAAATTGGTCTTCAAATTATTTACTTACCTTGCTTCCTTCCTTGGCTGTATTTCCTTTCCAGAACCTGTTATCTAAAGTGTTTCCTCAGTTTCTCATAAATATATTATCTTCACACCTTCATGTAAGACAGTTGTCCCTTACTTCCATAAGTATTTTCTTTTTTAGCCTTAAAAAATTCAGCTCCTTACCCATTTTCTCTTACTTAGATTCCTTTTCTACTATCTGATGCAAGCGTTTCCATGCTACTTGATTAGTATTCTTGGCAAACTTTCTTAACTTTGCAATTACACTGGGAGGATGTCGTTGCTTTTTTTTTTTTGGCTCATTTATCTTTAACCTCAAATTTATTGGAATGTTGTTCTGAATGGTCTGTTTTTGTTATGATGTATCATTATACACTGGTTTTATTTACCAAGACATACCTCACAGTTTTATATGTAGCTTTTAGTAGGCAATCAACTGTAGTAACTCTCCAGTTAATTGAAGTGATTGTTTCAGGAATTACACATTTTAATTGTGTTCAACTTGAAGTTCTCAATTTTGACCTGTACTACTCCTGTGAAGAGGGATGCAGATGATTTTGGATAGCCAAGTTGAAGCAGTGAGTTTTAGTCTCATGTGACTGAGGCTTATGATCATTATGGCTTGATGGATGCTATATGGGATCTTCTGTGACTACAGAGGTGAACACAGCTTTAAAATGCTCGTAGGAATTTGTAGAGACACTAGGACAGACATTAGAAAATGGCAAGCTTCTTCTAAGCTTTCCTTTTGTGCCAACAGGTTTTAGTGTCTACTGAACTCATACGCCAAACATGCTGATCATAGAATTATAGAACAGGCCAGGTTGGAAGGGACCCTGAAAGATCGCCTGGTCCAACCTTTTGTGGAAAAGGGGGAACCTAGGTGAGATTATCTAACGCCTTGTCCAGCTGAGTCTTGAAAACCTCTAGATAGTACTCCAGGTGCAGCCTGACAAGTGCTGAGTAGAGGGGTCAACTGGCTATATTCTCATTGTTGACCTGCTGAAGTAGATTGTGTTGTAATGTTTCTATGGTGAGAGGTGAGTGATAAATGTGCTTATAATTACCTGTTATGAGAAAAAAGTTTATAACCTTACTTCTCAGTGTAAGCCTATTCCAACTTGGTTTCCAAAACTAGGACTCTTTTCAGTTCTGAAGTCCATATTAATTCTGCACTATAACTGGGTCATATATGCGTGTGAGAGGGAAATAGTGTGGTAAGTATAAAAATAAATTTAGAGCACCTAGATTGTGTGGTGACTGCTGCTCCATAAATATCTTCAACAAAAATTAACATATTTCAGGTGTAAGTGGAAATATATCTGCAAATGAAGGGAGGTGACCAAAAATAAAAGTGGAGGAGCCTTGTTTAATAAGAAAATACTGAAGAGGATAGAGACTGCATGGCTTCACAATCCCATGTCTCAGCACAGTTAGAAAAGTAAATAAAACTAGAGAGGAGTTATCACAGTGGTCAACATTAATCTTTGTTAAAAGACCCATTTCTAGTGCCATGGAATGGTTTTGTATTCCAGCAGCACTGGGGCAATCACCAGCATTAGTGATAAATCAGATCAGGCTACAAGGTCAATCTCCTTTGTGATGAAGTCTGTTTGCACCTAAAGGAACAAATGTTCCAAACTTTATTTCTTTTACAAAGTCATACTTTATTGCTAAATCAAGCATTTGACTTTGGAGTCATTAGTAGATGGGATTGTCTGAATTCTCTCCAGATTTCACTCTGAAAGAATGTGGAATGTCATAAGTTACAAACAATGGATTTCTCATACTTAAGGATGTTTTTATAAGCTTATAAACAGTCAACAAAATTGCCCTAAAAATAGCTGCCTAGGCTTGTACAAGTTATGGCTTTGTTAATGTTTAGCACCAAAGCAATAATAGAGAAAAGGAACACAGACAGGAAAAGAGAGAAAATGAGAGTTGTGAGAGACAAAACGATGCTTTTTTAATTGAGAAAAAGAGAAAAGAAAATCACTTTCAGAACTTAGTTTAGGAGAACAAAATTGAGAGATATGTTGCATTATAATTTTAAGAATCTAAACTTTGCACCATATATCATTTATTAACAAGATGCAGGATTAACATTATGTTGTACTATTCCGATGTACTTTGGATTGTATCAGATCAGTTTTTATTTCAACATGCATGCAAAAGGAATCCTAAAATGAATCCACAGCTTTTTATTTTTTAGTTAATTTTTTCAGTGTAATAAGTAATAAATCACAGGTCCAAGATGAGACGTGCTTGTTTATGAGGTTTGGGTTTTTTCTGTTTCATTGGGTTTTTTCTTTCCTTTTTTTTCCTTGAAGGGGGGAGGTTACATTTGTGGCTGACTCATATGATATTTATGTTATTATTAATGAGTCCACATGCGTGTATTGGGCACCACCTCAGTGGCCTGTCTAATAAGTATGTAGATATATATATTTATGGGTTACTTTTCTAGCAGATTTTGCTTCTGTTTTGGATAGGCCAAAACCTTTTTTTTTATTATTATTTTCCCTTTCTTTTCGGATACACCTAATATACTAGGTAGCACATATAGCTCATTTGCTGTTTGTTAAATTTGCCTGTTTCATATATTCAGTACTATTTAGCTAGTCAGTGAGCAGATGTCTTTTTTCTTTATTCCTCCTCAAAACAAATAATCCACTGGCAGAAGCTTAGTAATTGATCTGAAATTGGATGGACAGAATCATTCATACCCAAACACTAGCTCTTTAGTTCCTGTCAGCTTTTTGGTCTTCATTTAATCAATATATTTAGCAGTAATACAGGATGAAGTCGTCAGGACTGCATCGGCCAGTCTACAACAATTCTGTATATGAAATTTGTAAAATTGAGAATTGATTTTGTCCCAGTGTGGAATGTTTAAAATAAATGAATTAAAAGGTTGATATGCACTGTGGAAAACTCTGATTTAGATATTATTAGCCAGATTCAGACCAGGTTTTTTTTTCTTCCGAGATTATAGCCAGAAAGTTAAACACATCAAGGACAGCTTTAATTTTAGAGAAGGCTCACGATGGTGGTGGGGAGAAATCTTTTTGTCATCTGTTTTTGGAGTAAACTTCGTATGGCTGAAAATATCCTGCCTGGCTCCAACAATGATTTTTAATTTTTGGCATCAGGAGTAGTAATACCTATTTGAAAAGTGTGTTGCTTTATAACGTATTAGTCCAGACATACAAGTGAAAATAGAGTTACAGAATGTCAGGAATCCTCTATAACTACTCCCTTTGTGAAAATTTAATTTTTTTTTTTTTTTTTTTTTGAAAAGTTACATTTGCCAGGTTAGCTCAAATAACAAACTTTTTGCAATAATTTTTTGAATTATAAAATTGCCTATAATAAACTGCTGTTTACTACCTGCTTTTGTATTGTTTAATGCATGTTTTTTCATCAAATGCTTGGTAAAATATTTAAATGTAACTCAGAAGAATAACTTTCCCAGTTAACTCATACACAATTCTGCTTTCCACATATGAATTTTCAAATGTTTGTTCAGTAAATTTGTGTCCTTCCACAAATGGAAAAAACAAGCTAAATTGTCCTAAAGCATCTTGCAGCCCAGTGCTCAGTCTGAGAACATTAGAAATACTCATTCGGAGTGCAGGGCTCAGTTAAGCTGTACTATCTCCTAAGGTCTAGGATTTGTCTTCAGGGATTCAAATACATAGTTTCAGTTAATCCATATGAAGAAGGTGCTAAAATAGATGCTGTTTTTGCCCAAGAGAATGTGTGCTGCTTTATTTCCAATCTAATAGACAGACCACACCTGAAGTATAGTTTCTACTTAAAATAATTATTTAAGGGTCTGAAAGAATGAATAATGAACCTGTTACATGAAAGAATACTGTTAACGTTTTAAAGAGAAAATTATAAAGATGACAATTTAGCCTTCCCCCCCACCCCCACAAGCATCAAATAATTTTCGAATTTTATGCTACTAATGCTGTCCCTTAACATAGAGCTACTAAAAAGCATGAGCCAGAAGTTTGGAGTTTGGTTGTTGGGTTTGTAGTTTGCTTTTGGGTTTTTTTGTGTGTGTTTTTGGTGTTGTATGTCCTGTTGCCCCCCCCCCACCACCTTTTTTTTTTTAAAGTGAACAGTTAAAGGTCATTGTAGCAATGAATTAAATTTTGTTCCTACGGAACAGTTTAAACAGCTAATTCCTTGCCTCCCTCCTTTTGTTCTGTACATTCCAGTTATTCATACAGTATTTCAGCACAGCCAGAAGTCAAACAAAAAGGTCACTACCTGGGTTGCTTGAGTTTTGGTCCACCATCCAGTAGGTCTGCCTGCTGCATTACATTGTCAAAGTTAGCCTTTCTATTGACAACCATATTGATTTCCTGATTAATGTACCTCTGTTTTATTGGCGTTTACTACAGGAGACATAATTTTAATGTTTGTATGATCAATAGCTCCATCAACACCGAGCATTCCTACTGTTAGCCCGCATAGCTCTAACTATGGGGAGTTATATATTTCTTGATAAATACTACAGGGAAGTTGTAAACATTAGAAAAGCAAAGAAAATTGATGTTCTCTGTAGATTCCTATTGTATTTCACCCCTAGGAAAGAATGCAAAAACTTTCAAGTAATTCTCTATAGGAAAGGCAACCAGCAGGTACTAGCTCTCTGGGCTGGAATATAAATGTATGGAAGTAATTACTTTTAGAATTCCCATTGTGTAGTCACTTCATCTCAAATGTGTAAATACCCGTAAGAGAAATTATGGCTTTTATTCCGTTTTAGATTAAGAAATGACATTTTAAATACTCTTAGTTAACTTCATTAGAGGAATGGAATTCTGTGGCTATCATAGATGCTTCTAGACTTGCAGCTATCCGTAAATTACACAAGGTACCTGAAGACTTAAAATGTAGCTGAAGCAGTTTTTGTTCTCGGAATTGTATTGGGCTTTATCATCTCCTGCTTGTTGCCAAATAGTTTATTTTCTTCCTTCTGCCTGCCCACCTGCCCTGTTTCTGCCTTTTAAAATCAGAGAAGGAAAAGAAGAGACTTATTTTTTTCCACTCAGATAAAGTAGTAAACTTAAATAGTCAGTATTTTGTTAAGCTTTGAAATTAGGTAATTGGGAGAATGACAATAAATTGTGTCATTTACCAGAAACTTTGCCTAAATATTTTTCAGATTAGATTCATTCATTTCATTAAAGTTTAGATTCCCCTTTGGTTAGCTAGTTTCTTTGATTGTCTGAAGGACTTATCTCAATGGCATTTCTCAGTACCTGAGAATGTTCTTGTGTTTGAATATTCTCATGAAGAGCATAATTTTGTATGAATGCCCTGGTTAAATCAGTGCTGGGTTATCCTTACTGAGACAGGAAGATGAGGCTATTTATCAGGTAATTTATGCATTATATAGCTTACAACCTGTCCTTTCAATCAGGGATCAGAACAAAGGCTATGTATCTTGAGAGACCGAGTACCCACCGTTAATTAAGAAAACAGAATGATGAAGTGAAAGCTATTGCAAATTCCCCATCTGCTGAAAAGTAGGTACTGCTCCCTAACCTTTTTGTGAATAAGGAATAAAATTGTTCTAAAAAAATCCAACAGTTTCCAAGCATACAAGTTAAATGTTTTGATCTTTCGGTACAAATTTCAGACACTAGAGTGTTTATCACCTGCTGCCAGCATTGACATATCCCAGTGGATGAATCTCTAAACCAAAAAGAACATTAGTGTGATGATTAAATCCACTAAAATCAGAACTATGAACATCACTGTATCAGGTGGTAGTGATAGGCAGCTAAATCCTCTGGTATACAGTACTAGACAGAAATGAGGTCAGTAATGAAGGTTTAGTTAAGCATTGTTTTCCCATGTTTGTCCGTGGAACTGTCTTCAAATATGCCTGTATTCCTGAAATAATTCACCAAACCGATGTCATACAAATCTAGAGATATTTGTGCCGCTGAAAGTTCATGTAGCAGTAGTGAGTGTTTGGATAAAACAATAATAGAATGTTACAAGTAGGTGCTGCTCCTGATATCTATCTCTATGGTTGATTTTAATACCATATTAATTATTCCGCTTGCAGCAAGCCAGCTAGTTTGAGTCATAGCTTTCAAGTGATTGTTTTAACTGTTGGAAATTCTTTAAAGCCACAGGGTTCCCTGAGGGGATGCTGATGCTGCCTTTTATGTCAGTGACTTTGGGTCCCAACTTATGTTTCTTTCTCCTCTTTTGTTGAGTAGAGACTTGCTATTGTGAATTTATTTTGAATGCTGTGGGACTCTCAATTCTTCCTAAGACACTGTCAAAGGATTGCAGTCATCTACCTTCTGGGCAATACTAGGGCAAATGGAGTTACAGAGGGGCATGGCGGTTGATGAAGCACTGTCTGGGTAATGTATGTACTCATACTCCAGTGCAGGTTCTTTAGGTTCACCGAGGGAAACATCTGTGTGATAATTTAAGCTTTAAACTAAAGGATTGTAAGGCCTTAAATGCTGGCTTCAATTAGATATTTGGTTCTAATTTTGTGTTTCCCCTATAAATGGTATGAGTGTATAAATATTCATTACCTAATAAACTGAAGTGCGCGTGTCTGTGTACATCCACTTTTTTGTTAAGTAAAGGATTTTAATATATAAATATCTGAAACAGTAATGTAAAGTAATTGAATTCAGGTTTCGGGAAGCAATGACCCTTTTTGGCCTTGGGCATCTTATTTAACTTCCTTGTGATTTATATAATTTTGTGTTACATGAGAGTAATTTTGTCCCCATTTGATCCTGGAACAAAAAACCTGCTTGAGTAAGTACAAAATTAATATTACAGAATTTTTTTTCACTGTTTCACCTTGCCCCTTTTTTATGATCCCCTCCAACATAGGTACCAATCAGAAAGATTTAATAGAAGAAACGAGCTGCCTTTTTTTCATAAAGGAGAATATACTCCCTTACAAACAGTTCCAGCAGAATTCAGGAAAAATGGTACTTAAGTTTCATTTTCAGGATTGGTCATTTATCCAACTTTTAGCCTCAGGGTTCTCCACAATCCAGCTTTCACTTTTTTCTCTCTTTTACACGATCACTATAGCAACCTAGTCTTATCTGATGAGTGCACACAGAGGGCAGATACCCATACATGCAGCATAAGATTAAGAACAAAAAAAACAGAGCGCCAGGTAGGCCAGTGAGGTACTGTATTAGCCTGTCACACTGAAGATCTGAGCCCAAGCTGCAGGTTTTAAGCTCGTTAGAGGAGACAAATTTTGAGATGTCGCCCACCTTAGTAGACATTTCAACTTGATTGCTGGTTACTCCTATAAAGAAGTCTCTGGCTAAAATAGCAGTGTAGCTGGTGGATTCTATGACACATAAGAGCTGTATGAAAAATTGATCAGGTTTTAAATGCTATTTATTTACTTTTATTTGTGAGCAATGCAGTGGCACATGTATTGTAGGGGTAAAGTTCTGTATGTCTCTTGACAGCTGTGTTTAGCCAAGGAAAGATGTGCGGGGACAATATGAGATGAGGAAAGGTAGGCTTTAGATAAGTTTTAGGTAAAGGCTTGGATTTGAACTTGATTAAAAATCTCCACAGGTTCTGACAGACGGTGTCAACCTTTGAAACTTGCAGTATCATAATACATGAATTCCAATGACTCAGTTCTTCAGTCTTTAATCTTGTTGATTAGTCCTTAACTAATGTTAATTGTAACGAAAGACTGCATTGGAATGGAGTAGCATCCAGAGGGCAAAACAGTGCTGCACATCTCAGCCCCAGATCTGTGGAGTTAATGAAGCAGTAACAGGCTGTTGTATGAATGAATGCCTTCAAGAAAAGGTGCATCTAATTCACCTGCTGGGTACTTCCGTGTTTTCATGTCTGTTCAGGAGGAATGTAGTGAGTGTTTTAATTACATGCTTTTCTGTCCCACCTCTTTCTCCTCCTGCTGGACAACAGAGGACTTTCTATCCCTTTCTGTCCCAGGTTTGTTCTCACAACTCTGTACTGATCAGTCTACTTCTTTCTATATGGTTTGTGCCAGTGAGAGCAGCACTAAGAGCAGGGAAAGGTCAGCACTCCGCTACCCTGCATTTACACTTCAATGCATAGTTTGTTATAGTCAAGGATTTTTGTTTCACATGTCATATTCGTTGCAAAAGAAATACCTGAAAACTCTTATATAATATGTGAAAAGAAAGGAACGTTAATGTCCTCGATCTGCTGTTCTGGGCTAATACGGACCCCTTGTCTCTGTGTTGCTAGTTCTCTTTGCAATTGGAAAAGTGCGAAGAGCACGTTTCTCACTTTTTACTATGAAAAAGGGGGCATGTTTTAAATAGCACTTCAAGAAATGCCTTTTACTTGCTTTCATGATAGGTGTCAGAACTCTGCCTGTATGCATGCCTCGATTGCAAAGTAAGGTTAATTGCACCTCATCCTTCTGAATAGACATTATTTTACATCGATTTATACTGGTATTTTACTGTTAGAAGCCATTGTATTCTTCAGCTCAGCAGTTGTCAATTTACTTTTTCTATCCTCTCCCCAGGCTCTAAAAGGGCTAGGGAACTTAGTGAAATTCTTTTGCAATTTTCTGGAGTCGCAATGCATGTATCTGCCTATATTGGGTCTCATTATCAGGGGAATGTCTGAGTTAGATATTTGCTTTGTGGTTCATGAGATGGGCATGTGCATCCAAGCTGGGCCATACAGAGGATTTGGAGGAGAAGCTCTACTTTCTTTCAGAGGGTGTGAGGCCCTGCCAGATTCTTTCTCTACAGCACACAAATGTGATGGCTTCCACTCCAAGTGTCCAGCATGGGTGATTGGCACATGGGTCAGGAAGAGGAAACGAGAGGTATTTCACTATGAATGCTTTAGCAGGTGGCAGTGTGGAGGAGGTGATGACAAGGAGAAAAATGAGTGAGACTTGAAAGGTCTATTGTTGATAATGTTAGCCACTGTTTTACTTCTTACCTTGAGCCTTAGCTATGTGCTCTCCTGTCACATGTCTGAGCTCTCAAGACTCATGACTTGCTCAAACCCTGAGCTTTTTTTCCCAGTTTTGTCCTGTAGACCTGTAAGGAGAGAGGGTATGTTAATCTAGTGTAATTCCTCATCCCTGAGCTCTTGTGACAAAAGGTGTAGAGCAAGAAGCAACTGTGGAAAAGCATTTGCAGCGTGGGGATGTTAGGAGTGCCTTGGTTGTAGGAAGAAAAAAAAGAGTTCTGTACCCAAAAAGGCTACTTTTTCCATGTATTTCAGAGAAGGGGGTAAAATCCATGGTGGAGAAATCATATAACTTAGGTAAGTGGGATGACTGTATCGGCTCATGTTTTACAGGGACATAAATAGTTCATTGAAAACAGGCATCAGTTTACATTAATATAAAGCAGCTTTGTTCACAACTGTTAGCTGCTAGGTGTTTCATACTATACGGAATTTAAGAGAAGAGTCTCAAACCAGTTCTGTAGCAAGTAGAAAATTAAGCTACAGACATGGTAATTGCAGAATAAATAAGATCTTTACATTTAAAACCTTTTAAACCTAAGGTAGAAAAGGGAGGGTTATCAAAATATATCCAAGCACTTAGGTAAGGAGTTTATAACCCTCCACCCCTCACCCTGCAGGAAAATCTATATACTGAAAAGCTCATCTTACTAGTAAAATGAAATTTCTCTTCCAAATCTAAGGAACTGAGTAAGACTTAATGTTCTTCTGTCGCTTCTTTATCCTAAATCATAGGGGGAATTTGGAGTGCTGGGAATAGCCTGATGTATTTGAAAGTAGCTTTGTTCTTCTCTACCCTATTTAAAAACAACATAACAAGCTCCTCAGTCTCTGCTTTCAACCCAGTTATTGTATGCTTTTAATTGAACATGTGAAATCAATATCAATTTAGCAGAGATCTAAGAATCTATGACTTGAACAGCGGGTGTCTGATGTGAACAGTAGGCATTTGATGAATAGCCTTTTAAGGGTAGATACCCAAAGTTCAAATGTTTTTAAAACAGAATGCAACAAGCTATAAATGCTCTTATGAAAGGTGGAAGAGAGAAAGGGGTGCTGATTCTGTGGCAGGGTCAGTTTAGATTGCTTTTTCTGCTGAACTTTTGTCCCCGATCTTTTATCCTTGCACCTGAAATTGCTGTGGAAACTTATAAGGATAAAGAATATTGAAACTTTCAAGCATGATTTAGTGTTACCAGGGTAACCAATTGTAATTAATTTTAAGCACCAGCTGGCCTGTGATGAGCATGAAACCTGACAAAGGCTCTCAGAAGGACTCTGTCCCATTTTCTTAGTCACAGTAATAAGAATATGAGAAATTTCTTTAATTAAAGCATCTACAACAACAAATCAAGCCACAGCTTTGATATTGGTCAGTTAAAAAGATCAAGAAATAGTTTCCGGATGTAGACAAGCAGAAATGTGCAGCAAAGGATCAGGAATTGTGAACTCTAACTTGATGGGCTAGGGAGACTGGTTAAAAAATATGATCCTTTAGGATGATATTTTCAATTTTTTCTTTCATCCCATAGCACTGGAAATGTTTTCTTTCATTGCTTGTTTTTCTTGAATCAATCCTATGATTATTGCATAACTCCTGGACTCCATCATCTAACATTTTGGACTATCATAGTGAATATCCCAAAACTTAGCAATATAAATAAGTTCTCTTCAAAATATTAAAGCAGAAAAAGAGTGAGGGCAGGTTTCATAGTCTTTATGTTCAACTAAAAGCACAGAAGAATGCAGAATGCCCGAATATTTAGAAATTGAGCTGAGTTACTGACATGGCTTGATTATTTTGCTTTCTGAATGTCAGCTTTGGTGTGGAGAGCTTGAATTATTCTATATGGTAGGGTAATACAATGTCAAAGCAATCACAAGTGGAGTGTTTTTTCCTTCATTTTTAAAAAGGAAGGTATTCAAATCAAAAGATTGCCAATACTTTATGTGAAAATAAATATCCTATCTTAAATTAAGAAGTTGTTAAACTCAAGTAAGTAAAATCGCTCAATTTTTCATTTGGTTTTGATGCTGATCTCCTTAATCACAACTGAAAGCTTAAGGTTAGTGAAAGCTAAAACATTACCTCTGCTCAAAAGGAACATCTTTGAAAAAGAAATTAATTTCCCAGTCCTACCAATACAAGCAATGCTGTACTGGGTATATATATCCAACTCAAAATTTAGAAATCCAAGTAACTGAGAGTGAATAAGCATGGTTACTACTTTAGCCCTGGACAAGATATGTTATAATCTGTTTGGGATGACCCTGATTCTAACCTCGTTTAACCTGGAGGACATACACAGGAAACTAATGAATGATACTAATACTATGGAAGTCAGTGAAATTATAGCTGAATTATTCCAGAATAACTGAAATTTATCCAGAGATAAAAATCTGTCCTATTAATTGTTTTACTTGGTACAATATGTCCCTAACAAGCCACATTTCTCCTGTCTTTAATTTTGCTAGGTAGCATTTTGATAGCAGAAAGTTAATTTATACAAAAAGATGATGTTTTTAGAGTAAAGAGGCGACTGCAATCACTCATTCCACAGGCAAGTTCGCAGCCAAAATATAGTAATAGGACTAGAGGTAGACGGTTACTGCTTATCTGCTGATTCAGAGCACCCTCTTAGGTGCAGCAAGTGCTGTGGACATCCAGTGGCCCTCCTTCAGGGCCAGAATTGGATGTCTCAGGCAGGGTCTGGATCGTGTCAGGCAGTTCTGCACAAGCCTGTCCTTTGATGTCTCTGGCCACTTACATGTCTGGCTGCGTTCAAAACATAAAGGGAGGAATTTTTCTGAGATCTTTTCTTCCTTCTTTTGTGTGTTTCTTCTCACTATTGTGAGAAGGGGATGCATCCTATTTCAAACATTTTATCCTCATTGCCTTGAAGGGGGGAAAAACATAATATTTATATCTGTATTTCAGTTGTCCTTTGTTCGTGGTAGCTTTTCAGAACAGCAGGCTGGAACTGATATAATTCTTAAGGGTTTTACTGCTGCCAGAGGGTTCTGAATGGCAGTAGTAAAATGGATCCATCTTACTAGTTTCATTCTACTATTATATAGAAATTTAGAAGCAACACCAGAAGCGCTTGTTATTAATCTTCAATATTACTGATCCTTCTCCAAACCTGCATCACAAATGGTATTCTGGTTTTAAATTCATTGAAGTTGGGGAATTTTCTATTTGCGTGGGTCACCAGAATGAATCCACCACAGTGGCATGATGACCTGTAACTCGGAAACAGAATGTACAGTAGAAAGAAAAACTGCAGCTTTTTTGTTTGCTTGCTTAGTTTTGCATGTAAGGGTTTTGGTTGGGTTTTTTTTTGTCCAGCTACAAATCAAACTTGCTTTCCAAGCATGTTTCTAAATCTAAGTATTTAATGCATGTTAGCTAATTATGCTTTCAGAGCATGAAAACTTTGAAAATCAAATACTTATTTTGAAAAGTGTTCTTCTCATCAGCAGTTGATTTGTGTTATAATTAGTTCCTTCTGCAGGTCTCACATTATATTTTTGCTGTGAATTTAGAGAAATAAGAATGGCTTTACCCAAATAAAATCGTGTCTGTACAGGCAGATAACCGTTGCCAGAATACAGGTGATATCTGACTTGCCCTTAATATCCAACAGTTCTTATGTTCAAAAGTATCTGTTTCCTGACTTTCTTGAAACTTGTGTTATTTTTCTTATTCATTTCTAGTCATTTAAGGGAAAATGGAGAAACTTAATCAGGTGGAACCCTACTAAATGGTTTTTAATTGGTTTGCCTACAATTATAAACTGAAATGGGATAATTCAGTGTTAAATGTCTTTTTTGAAGTCAATCAAGGGATGTTTATGGACTCATTGAGAAACTGGCCTTCAATGCCCACTAGCAAAATGCACATGTTTAGTTTAAAAATGAAATACAGTCGGCATGATGCATGCTGTATTATCTGTAATGACTTATTTATAAAGGCAGATGGATTTTTAATTATTTTCAGTGCTGTGTTGCGTGAAACTTGTGTGTAAGACTCCATGTGATGGCTAAACAAAGAATTGAGAAACTTCTTAAAACTTTGAAGGATAATGTTTGAGGACTGAGAGCATTTGCAGCCTCAGGCTATGCCATGAAACAGCCACAGCATTACTCTGCCTCAAAATCCACAGCAGTTTTAAAGAATCGTTGTGGGAGTATTCAGGGGAGTAGAGGGGAAGGCTTAGAAGTGTTTGACTTCTAGTATTTCTGCATACATATAGGATAAAAAGCATTAGATTATTACCATATCTAAACCAGTTTCAATTTTGTGTTGCAAAATCTCTTTGGATTTTTATAAAAGAAACAGGAATGAGATGATTGAGACTGGGATGAAGGGTGGAAAGAACCCTTCTATTTTCATATTAAAACATGCTAAGAGTAGGACTTAAAACTGTTTAGGAATTATTTTTAAGTTCAGTAGCATGTCCACATGTTATAATAAAGAGTCTCTAACAGGTTACTCACAAGTTTAATGACACATAATTAATGAAATCACACACACATAAATCAGAATATTAAATTTTGTTATCCAGATTTTTATTTCTGTCTTATTAATCCATGCAGCTGAGTTTAATTTTCTCCATATTTGTGTGTGTTCAGTTTTAAACTGAGTTCTGGCAACACAGTCTCTGTCACCCATGAGGCTTACTCTGAATGATTGTTTCTTAATAGCCCTCACACTGAAGTTGTTTACTGCCAAGTTGAAATTAAGGGTAGTGCCTGGCAGCCCAAGAGAAACAAAATTTCCAAATTAGAGGCTCAGCACTTTTCATTTCTCAGGGAGCCTTTACATCAAATGGTCTCAGAAAGCCAATAGAAGGCATTTTAGCAATTTAGATCTTGGTAAATGATTTTAAGTTATTTGTTTACTGAATCAGGTTCAGTAGTAAAATGCTTAAAATCAGTTAGGATTTTGATGTGTGTCTGGAATAGGACCATGAATGAGAGAAGATGCTGTGCAAAGCTGCCTAGGTGGATTTTCTGCTGCTCTTTGCTCTACCCTACAGTGCCACTGGTATTCCTGTCCACTGCTGTTTCTGGAAGAAGAGGTCCCTGTGCTTGTGTACTAGCTGAGGCTAGGAACAAATTCTTGCCAGGGACTGTTGAAGTAATGAAGCTTAGTCTTAATGTGAAACTGATGTTATACTGTGTGGTTGACTGGGATTGAAATGTGTAGTCCTGTAGCACAGTAATAGCTTATTGTCATTGCTAGCTACAGGCCCCAAGCATTGTACTAAGTTTGCACAGGCCTTGGACTGAGGCTTCTCAGACTTTGTTTGATCTTGTCTTGAATTCCTTGGAGCTTTATTTTAACTTGGACTTGCTACGACAACAATTTTTCTTCTGACCAGGTGGCTGTGCCTAATTTGTTTTACTTATGCATATCTTTGCATGGTACAAAATTAGTTTTCATATAGGTAGTAGTAACGAATAGTTTTTCTGTGTAGAATGAGATATTTATGATTCTAGAGTAATGCAGAAATGCAGGGCTGGTATTACAGCAGAGGCCTTGAAAGTGGGGACATGGGATGCAGTGTAGTGGAGTACAAGTAGGGGATGAGAGGAGATAGGACACAAGCTAACATTGGAGACCCTCAGGATTGTAAAAAAACCTCCAGTGTTCAGTAAAAGAAATGCAGGTATGGGAATTGGACAAAGTCGACTTTAGGGATAACAAAGAAATAGTATCTAACGTATGTAAAGCACACCATATATAGTAAATTTGTATAAAACATGAACTTGCAGACCAATGAGGAAAAAGCAATGTGTAGAAGTGAGTTAGGAAACATGTAGAAATGACCCCAAACAGATCCTGGAGTGACGAAGAAGAAACCACCAACATCATATTCCTCCCAGTTGAAAGACCCGGCATGCATATGACTTGCTGTACATCTCCCATGGCCACACTGAAGCTGTTGGCATTAGGACCCAGAGAAACAGAGCAAGGGTGAGCATAACAGTGGGGAAAGGAGTAGATACTAGCAACTGTGTGCATAACAATTATAACTTGAAAGTTTTAAGACTTCTTTTTTTCGGTGGAGTAATTTTTTTTTTCCTTTTTCTGTAATAAAGTTGGACTAATAATAATTCTTTGATTAGACTGTTATGGTTTCAGTTGTACTGACAAAAATAAATTTTGGCTTTACATATAAGGTATGTTTTGTTTTTGCCCATAACAAGATTTTGAGTATAACAGATGGTCAAAATACTTAAAACTGAACGATAGTAGTAAGGAGGATTACTGCCTCTGAAGAATGCACTGGCTATAGTCCTAGCTGAGCACTGCTGAGGTAGCCAGTCACCCTCTTCCTCCTCCAGTTGTACTGCTTTGTGGTTTGCTCTTCGTGTTTAGAGGGGGTCTCATTGTTCAGCTCCTGAGCTCTGTATCCCTTTTCCTACTTAGAGCGGATGTTTTACTCAGGGAAGCCTTAGCAATGTTTTGCTAGAGGTTGCATTGCCTGTCACCAGTAACTCCTGTGTGCTGCACCACCACATCTCATGCTCACTGGTCTATTCTAGTCAGCTCTTCAAGAAATGCTGAGAAAAAACATACTACTACTCCTCAAAATCTGCTCTTCTTCCTGTGGCTGAGAAGAGATCAGGTAGTTTGTTTTTACTTTCAAATTGTACACTGTACAGTGGTTTGGGTTTGGTGTCTGTCCCCCAATGCTATTTTTCTAACTTCTTTACAACTCTCCAGCATGCAGTCTCAGCAATTGAGATAAATCAAAATCCGTGTGTAAGCATATATTTAATGTTCTTGTTCTCTATGTTAAAAACCAGGTTGCTCTAATGTTTACAGTTTTGCTAGCCCTTCACCTGCATTCAAATTAATTTTGCTTAGACTGGTTTCATAACGTGTGTAATCCACACACATCTGACTCCAGAAGGCTCATTCTGCTGTTGCAACTTTGTGTCGGATCGAATGGCAAGGTGATTGTGTGTGGAGCTGGATCAGCCAGACTGAAGTTTGAGTGAGTCAGATGGTCCAGCTCCCAGTGTAGTTTCACAATCCTAGGGGTTGGTAATCTATGGCTGAGATCATGGAGGTTATGGCCATCCGTAGAACAACTTCTAGTTAGATAGTGTAAATTCTTTTTAGGAAGCAGAGTCCACTCTCCTCATAAAAGGAGGCAGCAACACTTTGATTTCTGGGACATAGAATCTGGCTTATTCTACTAGGGGAAAAGATGAGTGGATGAACTTTGTAGTATGCGAGAGATGTTAGAAAACCTGGGAGTCCAAAGAAGTGAGAACTGAGTACTAAAAAAAAGGATGTGAAAACATTTTGCTGCCTCCCTTTCAGTCCTCTGAAATGCAGACTTAGCATGGGGGAAGTGTGTTGTGTTTGTAGGCTATTTACAAAGAAACAAAGGTGATGGTGGTTCTTTGCCCTCTACAAGGTACATTGTTTTCATCTGGTGAACTCAGTGTACAGTTCTGCGTTAGAGCTGCATTCTTGATCTCTAAATATCTGCTTTTCCTTGTTAAAGTGATGTATTTTGCACTAGCAGTGTCTTGATAATGTAAGTAACAGAAATGAATCAGAAGATATGAATAATAGAAAAATTTCAATGCTTCTGAAAAATGCCAGACCCTTGGTTGACCACATCTTTATCTATCTATCTATCTATCTATCTATCTATCTATCATCTTCTTGCCACTTTGCAGCTGTTTTGTTCTGAAGGACAGAGGTGCCAGGATTCCCTGGCACACTTCCAAATGAGCCTTCCTGTAGTAGGCTGGTTCTTCTTGTAACAAGTATGAACGTTGCTGGCTTTTATTTTTCCTGGCTGTTGGTTTGGGGGGGATTGGGATTGGGTTGTTGTTGTTGGGGTTTTTTTGTTGTTTTGTTTATATGTCTTAACAGGATGTTACACAGATTTGATAAACTCCTAAAATCCTAATCCCCTGTGAGTCACGGGATGCTACACTGCATGTAGTAATCATCCCAGAGGAAAAAAGCCAAACTCTTCCCAGCACAAAACTAAAGTTTCTTGCACTGGTGACTCAAAAATAGGCCAATTCTACAATCTGAAGCTGCTTTAGAAATGAGAGAGTAACTGGACTTCAGAAAGAGATGATTTTCTTTTCATGCTTAACAAAGTAATGCACCTTGAGATTTATTTCTCATCTCTAATGCAGTTTTGACAGAATAACAGTACAGAATGTATCTGCTCTTTTGCTTTTATCAGTTTCTTTGGAGCATAGCATGAGCACAGACTGAAACAAATACAAGTGGCAGAGCAGCCCTCAGAATTTTAATTCATTTTTCCTCCTATATAAAGCAAGACTTACCAGCCACACATACTTTAGGAGAAGTATTTATTGTAGAGAGGGATTCTTCAAAGTACCTCAGAAGAGTTGGAAGGCAAAGATCTGTGGTAACACTTCAGAATAGGTGACCTGGGTAAATGAAGGAGCTTTGTGGTTTGATCCAGAACAGAGTGGGAGAGGCAAAACCCCTGCCTTTTTTCAGTCTTTTATTTTCTGGCAATGATTCAAAGAATAAGACCATGGAAATAATAAGTGTGGACTTTCTCAAATTCTGTCTCTCTTCCTATCCTGTCTCATTCAGTACACAGGATGAATGGCTGTGCTGATCATTAAGGGGTTGGTGACAGTTTCCACCTCTAAGTTTATAAAGAAAAAATGTCATAGGCATAAGTGTCACGACGTTCGTGTGTTCCTAATATTCATTGGTCAGCTGAAAGGCCAAATGCCTGCTAAGAGAGAACCCTTGCATCAGCAGTAAGACAAATTGGAGAGAGATACAGGGTGAAATTACTGTTGATTTTCCAAACATAAGACTTTTCCTTTTCTCTCTGCTCGCTAAGTATGAATAAAATGTATTCTTTTTCAGATAGGCCTAATAGGCTTAGAAAGATTTCCTTATTTCAGAACAATGGGTACACTTAATAAATTGTTTCTTAGGTTGTATCTGTAATTCTTTTTTCCAGATGAAAGCTAAAATGCAAATGAGGCAATATTTTTTCAAATGGAGAACGGCACTGTTCACAAGGTTTTCTTGCATAGGCTGGAAGAGAAGCACAGGGACAGAGTCTTTTCACATTACAGAAGACTAATGAATTGCCCCATGTCTTTGTGCTATGCAAAGCATGCCTATTTTACAAAGGTGTTTGCAGTGAAAGCCTGGGCCTTAGTAAGGGAACTGCTAGTGAGGGAAACAACTACACAGAGAGCCAAACTGAGTTCTGGGCTTGGGGTCTGGTGTAGCATATGGCACATTTTCTTGAGCAGAGCCCTCCATGCAAGTGCACGTATTGCATTTGTCATATAGGTGGCAGGTTCACATGCAGTGCTATTCCCAGCTGCATGGGCTTCCTGGCAAAGGTTTCTGTTGGCTTGGAAATCTTCATGGTCCCCTTATTTCACTGTGGCTTGGAGCTCTGTAATGGTGAGGGAAGGTTGGCCTTCCCATAATGTTTTTAAAAATTCTGATGGAAACTGTTACATTGTGGAGAGCTTCAAGGTCCGCATTCATCACAGAATCAAGAGAGGGCAACTTAATAGTGACTGAAGTGATGTATGTATGTGTATATATGATAGCAGTGGAAGTAACACTGCACTGGGTTTAGATAAATACCTGTTGAAGGGGATGAGCTTTCGGGGGGGGGGGGGGGAGGGGAGGGGCGTTTAAAATGTCCAATACTACATGCATAAAAGCAGAGTGGAATGGGCTGGGAGAAAGAGAGCTTTGAGCACTGAAAACAGAGGAAGTGTAAATAGCAGTAAAAGAGGAGGCTAAGAGTTAAAGAAATAGTGGTCGGCAGCAGGGATGGGAGAAGAGAAAATTTCTTTTTGGTATCTATTTTTCCGTTAAATAAACAGGTGATGTGTCCATTAAAAACATTAATTTATACTCCAGAGATTACTGCTAAGTGATAATATCTACACATGATGTTGCTAATCTATCTCCAACATCTTCCTTTTTGTAGAGCAAGAACTGTAATTCATTGTTTTTACTGTATTTACTTGACACTTTGGAATATATTGTAGATAATGAGTTGTGAACAAGGAGTGCTCACTATGTTAAAGACTATGAAGTTTTAGGTCAGCCACTCATCAAGAAAAGTTTTATTTTGCATTTGCCATGACTATTTCTTGCCATAGATAAATGCTAAAACATGTCTACAAATAGTCTCAAAATAATGGGGAACTGATAATGCTGAAAATATGCAGCTGATTCAAAAGATTTCTGTCTGAACAGTGTGTTTTCTGTATGTGTCATGGCAAGTTTTTCCCCTGAGGTCACTGTTTCGGACAGAATGATTGACCTCTACTGCAGAAGACAGGTTTTAAATGTAAATCAGCTACATATGCTGCTTTCTGGGTTTCTAGGTGTAAAAAGAAGTTACTAGTTTTTCCTAACATGATATAAGGTGATGGGTAAACTGAACCAGAAGGAACTTTTAATGTCATCAAGTTTTGTTCCCTAATGCTGCAAATTCTATGTCATGTAATTCCTTTCATTAATTTAGCAAGCTTTATGTTTAAAGCAATCAGGAAAACTGTGAAAGACATAATTGATCTAATGGTTAGGATTTTTCTCATTTCTAGCCTAAATTTACTCATAGCCAGCTAATACCTACTTTTTTTTTTTTTTTTCTTTTGTCAGCGTTGCCCTTTAGCATCAAAGTAGTTCTTCAGAGCTGTGTATGCTTTGGCCCTACTTGTAACAATCCTTTTGTTTAGATTCAACACCCAAAAAAACTCCAAACAACCCACAACAAAACCCCCTTATTGTCAGCTGTTTGTTTTCCTGTTCAATCTAGGGGTCCTTTTCTGTGCCAATTCTAGTTTAAATAACTCTTTCTTGAAGATAGTTGATGAGCATGATATGCATTGATTCAGAGAATGTCATGTACAATTACCTGATTCTTCTTGCTTGGTGTGTCCTAAGGTCATATTAGATTCTCCAGCAGCTGTATCACATTGATAGGTCATAGTCTTTTTATGATCAACTTTCCTTTCCTCCGCATCCTTTCTTCAGGTGCTTCCCGTGCGTCAATTCCAAGTTAGCCAAGTAAATTACTTACTTTTTTAGACTATTGAATTTTACTGCTTCTCCTACTGCAGTCCTCAAGATTTCCATTTCTCTGATAACTTCATCTTCCTCTTTATTAAAGATAGTGTCACTCACTCCTATTTGTGTCCATGCCACTGATGAGACTACTAAATAAAATACTTCACGAGAATAATCCTTGAGGAATTCGAATTAATCTATTTCTTACCAGGTGCGTTCCCTTTCATTGCTGTCATTTTCCTTCTCCCTTCAACTCCTTAATTCCTTGCATGTTTTAAATTCTGCTGCTAATCCTCACTTTCTGACTTACTACTAGTTCTAATGTGACACCATCTGTAATGCTTTCCTGAAATCCTGTTAGATAAGATTTTCTTTGTACCTCACTTATGTTGTATTGAAAAATCTATGGAAGAAAAGCTATCAGGTTAGCCTAGTGTAATCCATAGCTGGCAAAACCGCATTGTGTTAGATCTTGTTTCCCAGGTTCAACTAGGTTTTTAATTATTTTTTTCTTGCAAAATTTGTTCCAGACAAGACAGTCCATTGCAACATGGATTTTTGTGTGTGTATGTGTGTGGTTTTTATCTCTCTTTAAGTGTATACTTTCAAAGGGGCAGTAGCATTAATGAGAGTTAGCTCCAGGAATAAATGCATTGCACACTGCAAGGCTCCTGAGTGTTAAAGTTAATTGGTGTTGGAAATTAGTTTTTAGACTACTAATAACAATGCTAAGCCACTTAAGTATATCTAAATAAACCTGAGATTTACTCATATTAAATAATACTGGACCAGGATTTTTTTCGTGTGTGTAGTACTAGTGACTCAAATGAAATTCAACAAATACAACTGAAAAGGCAGAATTTTATCTGCTTGTTTTATCTGAGCCATAGGACACTACAGGGAGAGCACATCTGGAGAATTTAAAATTTTGCCAAAGGTCAAGGAGCTTTTTTGCATCCCTGGAACACTTCCACTTGATGTAGTGAAAGTTGTCATAGTAACATTAAGAAAACCTAAAAGTCACACTTTTTTTTTTTTTTAAATCCATGCGGTTGAAAGATAATGTTGAAATTATTACTGGAAGATTGCTTCTTCCAAACTCCCTTCTCTCCCCTCCATTTCAGTTTTTTTTACACATTGCACCACTGCATTTGTTACTTAATGGAAATATTTCTTGCTTAAATTAGAGCACACAATGCCAAGGTGCATTTTTGCAAAAGATTTTGATTCTGTGTAAACATTAATTTAGTAATGCAAGACAGCTGCGAATGGTATTAAGTAATTTGCTGAGTAGGAATAATTGGTGGAAAGTAGATTTTAATCATACTCTTTAACTTTCTGGAAAAATACTACTTCTCATGCAATGAACCAATGTCAATCCCATGATTATGGGATACTCCGGAAAGATCTGTGCTGAGTGCTCCATTAAACTATAAATTATATATTCTATGAGAGTGAATTTGGGAAGGGAAGCAACTGTGAGTGCATCTTTTGAGTCTCCTATGGTAGCTGATCAAATAATTCTCATTGACCAAACACTCACTTCCATAGGGAATGTACATATTCAATGAAAGAACAATGCAATCTGCTGTAGGTCAAAAAATCAACAGGCTTCATTACAGCCCACTCTACTTAGTATTCCATTTAGCATCCCTTTCATGGACTTTTGAACAATTTTACAGACTTTTGACTGCTGTGACGGTTTTAATTCATTTAAAGAGGCTTGAGCTTAAACCAATTAATTTCTCCTTGTTTTTCCAGTGTTAGAAGAAAGAAGTGACATCGTTAAAACTGGAGTTTTAGCAGTTACTGTTGTATAAGCATTTTTTACAACTTTCGTATAGCTGATTTGCTTGTGATTTGGTATTCTAGTAGGTAGCTTAACAAAGAGCACTTAAATTTGTACTACTTATGCTGTCGTTGTTTTTATTGCAACTTGCTGATATACTATGAATTGATCCCATTGAAAAGGTGGCATACCTGAAAAATTAATTGGTATCACTCTAAGTTTCTGTTACCTGAAACACTTATTTCCTGACCTAAATCCACAGAGTCAATATTTACATGTAAATGTTGAAAAAAGTAAGTTTCCAATTCATCATTTATATAAATGAATTTTAAATCCCCAGTCCTCAAATTTGTTGAAATGGAAGGGTTTGGATTTTTTTTTTTTAATTAAATCCAAAAACTTAATTCAGACATTTTAGAATAGTTTTCTAAAGTATAAGGAAAAACCAATGACTTTTAAAAAGAAGCATGGCAATTGCTTTTGCTTTTATATTTCATTGCCTTACTCTGCATCTTGCTTTGAGTTTCTGCCTTTCTTCCTTTCACTATTCATAGCAATATATGTTAGGTTTTTCAAAAAATGGAAAGTTGGCTTGATTTACGGTCTTACTCCTGTTGATTAATATCTCTGCATATTAATCTCTCTCAGAGTTTGGTTCTAATAGCTGCTGTTCCCAAGAATGACGTGAAAAGGTGATGTAGTGATAGAAACACTGTGGTTATGAGAATAGCTGTTGTTACTAAAGTTGATTGGTACTTCTGTGCTTAGAGGTAGTTTGAATATTAATTTCTAAGTGATGACATTATGTTGGTAATATGAGTAATTTAGCTACTAGTATTGTTCAGTTGATGTATGGCTTATTAACTGGAAGAAGCACCTCCTAGCATCCTTTAAAGAAAAAAATTGAGTCTGTTTTCAGATGAAAGTAATTCATATCTATTCATTGCTTGTTGTCTAACACTTACTATTCTGATATGTCATTTTTTGATACATGAGGTGTGGATTTTACTTCAACTAGCCACTAAGTCATTGCTATATTAAAATGTGCAATTTCACTTGAAATGTATTATTTGATAGTTTCTCATGAGAAAGAGTCAAGTCATTTTGTTATGTTTGAAATAAAAAGGCCATAAAAAGGTAATACTGTTGTATACTGTGTTAGCAGGGGTCATTAAATATATGTCTACAATGAGAATGTTTTAGGGTGATGGTAAGTGTTGCTTCTGAGCCACATAAAAGAGAGAGAGTGTCTGTAAGGCCTGTACTGAACCCTATGGCTTCTTTGTTGTGCTTACTTTTGTACAGAAAGCTCTGAGTAGAATAAGCTTTGCATGTGTAGTTTCAGCTTTGTTTCTGAAGGAAAGTGGGGGTTTACAATTATGTGTTGCTGTGTGTAAGTATCTGTTAATTCCTTCCTAGTAATTTCTCAACCTGTTCAACTGGTCCATGCAACTTGAAAGGAAGAACTGAAATCTTAGAGATGTGAAATTGTTACATATTTAAAAAAAAAAGGAGGTTGTTTTTTTGGCCTCTCCCACATCTGGCAGGTAGTCTCTTTTGTGGAGTGTATAAAATTTGCACTTGTTGGATTTTCAGTGGCTGTTGGAGTGCAAGCGTCTAAAAGTGTAACTTTTTCGTGATTTAATGTGTCAGTTTTGCTCTTTTCAGCTGCACAGGCTCAGAGTTGTGAAACTGGATAATTGAACATGCAGTAGAAAGCTTTGATTTTGAAAATTGCTCTCATGCTTCATCTCTTGATATCATATGAGTTTTCTTTACTGTTATTTGCTATGGTATCTGGATGCTTTAAGAAATGTGGAGTGACTTGAACATCGGTAGGTCAAAGTTCCCTCATATTCTTTTCTGTAGTAAAAGGAAAAACTGTGTACTCTCTATTGATCATGCACATCAAAATTTACCGTGAATGAATTTTATTGTAAGTGGATCTGCTTTGCATTGTGTACTATGCATCTTTGAGAGGCTATTTTGTGAAACTGTGTGTGTACCTCTGCAGGAATTAATGTGCCTATTGTAGAAGCATACGGTGTGGTAGCGTTTCCTAATGAAGCTAAGCTACAAGGAGTGCTTTTGTCTAGATTGGTGTGCTAGTTTTGGCTGGGATAGAGTTAACATTCTTATTAGTAGCTCATATGGGGCTATGTTTTGGATTTGTGCTGAAAACAGTGTTGGTAACACAGGGATGTTTTCATTACTGCTGAGCAGTGCTTACACAGGGTCAAGGCCTTTTCTGCTTCTCACCCCACCCCACCAGCGAGTAGGCTGGGGGTGCACAAGAAGTTGGGAGTGGACACAGCCAGGACAGCCGACCCAACTGACCAAAGGGATATTCCATACCATATGACGTCATGCTCAGCATATAAAGCTGGGGGAAGAAGAAGGAAGGGAGGGGGATGTTCAGAGTGATGGCTTTTTGTCTTCCCAAGTAACTGTTAGGCGTGATGGAGCCCTGCTTTCCTGGAGATGGCTGAACCCCTGCCTGCCAATGGGAGGTAGTGAATGAATTCCTTGTTCTGCTTTGCTTGTCTGCGTGGCTTTTCCTTTACCTGTTAAACTGTCTTTATCTTAACCCACGAGTTTTCTCATTTTTACTCTTCTGATTCTCTCCCCCATCCCACCAAGGGGGGAATGAGCGAGCGGCTGTGTGGGGCTTAGTTGCCAGCTGGGGGTAAACCATAACAATCGGCAATGGTGAGCATTAACACTGTATATTTTCAGGACTGATATCCTGGAGTACTAATTGTTATCCAGTGAATGGCAATGAAGGCTAAATGCAAGGTCACTGCTATGTTCTTGTTGTTTTGGGAAAGCTGATTTTAAAAGGTCATTCTGTCCTGCTTTGTGTGACAAGATGGGGGACTTAGATTTTGTAATGGCTGTGAAATCTAACTTCGCCAGAAATACTGGGAATTGAAAATGTTTCTCATGAACTCTTGTAGACTATAAGAATAACTTTGAACTTGCATTCTGGTGATGTGCTTAAATGAATTGATCCTAGTTGAAAACTTCAGTTTTAGTATCCTTTGGTGAAATTTCGCTTATGTATACATTTAATATTCGACTAAAGGAAAATCTTTGCAAAACTTCTTGCCTCCTTCTCTACGTGTTCTGGTCCAACAGCATCTTAGTCAGGGTAAAGTAGGAACTTTTCTCAGATCCTGAGCATGGACTACTTTGACAGTTTGAAGGGAGATAAAGGAAAGACCTTTCAAGCTATGTCATTGAAACCCACATACCAGTGCACTGAAAACAAAATATATAGTGCATATGACTGCCAGACTCTACAAAGAGTTGTTATAAGCTTGGACAAGTTTTTATGATAAAGTCAAATTTCTCTACCAAATATCCTGGCCTTCATTCATGTTGATTCAGAAACATAATAAAATGTAATTAATTTTTATATAGGCAAATATACTATTTTTCTGTAGTCTTGTTTTTCTAATAAATTTCAACAAAAAACATTGTTAAAATCAGTTTAAGGTAGCATTTCTATCTAAACAAATTTAAAAAAACCCCAAAACTTAGAATCTTTAGAAATGAGGATTTTGGCTACCTTGACTGTAATAAATAATTTGTTAAAGATCACGTATGCAGTGCTCATGCAAAAATTTGGAAAAAAATATCATAATTAATACAAATGGGGTTTAGATGCCAATCCTGTTTTAAGACCATGTTTTTTCACCTTGTATTGCAATTCCAGATTCTTTATTTAGTGGAACTCATTTTTCTCTCCATATAAAAGCCACTGTAAACTGAACTAAATTCCATGCCTTTCAGACTTTTATAGCTTCTTGATATGAATTCATTCTTTTCCTGCTGCGTAATGAGGATGCATAATCAAAGGCTAGGGAAGCTGCCTGGATTCTTGAAGAACTATTCTTGCCCTAACTTTACCATACTTTGAAACATTTGCCAGGATGTCCCTTTGCTGTTTTCCCTCTTTGTCTTCCCAAAGAAAACCTGTAAAGTATTCCTAAAAAAAACCCCATGACACTTCTTTATGTTAAATCTGGATCTGTGTGAAGTTATCTTTCTTTTTGACAATTTTCCTTTCAGAAGTTCAGTATGCGGTAGAAAGGACATGATATTTGCAGATATATAGACTTTACAGAAATGCTAAAAATGTGGTAGAAATGAGGAGTTGCATAAGTGAGAAAACTTTGTCCCTTGGAGCATTCAGGTTCTAGCTAAAATTCAGTGGCTACTATACCTACAGAAGAATTAAGGAGAAAAAGAGAAAAGATATTAACTAGAAAATCATATACTATAATCACGCTCTGGACTTGAGTTCAAAGGGACCACTCTAAATGAAATTGCCAAGTCTCAATCTTCTACAGAGAAACGCCACTACTTCTTGATATGTCTTTTATATGTAGAATGTCTCATTTTCTGATGTAGACTTGTATTTATATATATATGACTCAATGGTAGGTAGTGATGAGTAAAAAGTGGTATACAGACTTGCACGAAGTTAAGGGCTAGTCTCTGACTTCAAGGAAGCAGCTTAGACCTGGGCTTTTTGTTTAGGAATTTAAGAACAAAAACTGTCCCTGTTTTTCCCCTACACTTCTTTCAGCTATGCCTTCCCAAAGTTAGATGATTTGACATTCCAGTTTTAGCCCATATCTGAATGACTGAAGCAATATTTGTTTCTTAATTACTTTAAGTAGCTATGCTCAAACATGGCTATTATTATGGAACTAGAAACCTATGTAGGTTGAACATTGTCTGTTTTTTTCTGACACCTTTTGAGGTACAAAAATTTTGCAGGAACACAGGTAATCTAAACAGACCTGGGAAAAACTGGAACACTAGAATTAGGAAAATAATATTCTGAGGTTCTCTGTGTTTTCAGCCACTGTTTCCAAAATGGATGCATTCATTTCTGGAGCCCAGGCAACTATAGAACAAGTCTGTACTGGAGAAGTGCTACTCAAAGCAGGGTAATAACCTAATGGAGTAAGCAACTTGCTAGAGGGACACAGAGGCAGATTTTGAGTGGCTTGTCGTCGTCGTCTTTATCTCTACTGTTGTGCTAATAGTCAGGATAATACGATGCGTATGTGCTAGATGGGTTCCTGTTT